>NW_026089049.1:0-1000 GCF_024542745.1 Macaca thibetana thibetana | reverse complement strand
CCAGGCTTCTGGGAGCCCCATCGCGGGGGGGGTCAGGCCCCCCCGCCATCGGGCCCCAGCCGCCCCCCCGGCCCGCCCCCCCTGGCTTCTGGGAGCCCCATCGCGGGGGGGTCAGGCACCCCCCGCGATCGGGCTCCCAGCCGCCACCCCCGGCCCGCCCCCCTGGCTTCTGGGAGCCCCATCGCCGGGGGGTGCAGGCACCCCCCGCGATCGGGCTCCCAGCCGCCACCCCCGGCCCGCCCCCCCCCTGGCTTCTGGGAGCCCCATCGCCGGGGGTGCAGGCACCCCCCGCGATCGGGCTCCCAGCCGCCACCCCCGGCCCGGGCTTCTGGGAGCCCCATCGCCGGGGGTGCAGGCACCCCCGCGCCCCGCCCCCCGGCCCGCCCCCCTGGCTTCTGGGAGCCCCATCGCCGGGGGTGCAGGCACCCCCCGCGATCGGGCTCCCAGCCGCCACCCCCCGCCCGCCCCCCCCGCGTCTGGGAGCCCCATCGCCGGGGGTGCAGCCCCGCGATCGGGCTCCCAGCCGCCACCCCCGGCCCGCCCCCCTGGCTTCTGGGAGCCCCATCGCCGGGGGTGCAGGCACCCCCCGCGATCGGGCTCCCAGCCGCCACCCCCGGCCCGCCCCCCTGGCTTCTGGGAGCCCCATCGCCGGGGGTGCAGGCACCCCCCGCGATCGGGCTCCCAGCCGCCACCCCCGGCCCGCCCCCCTGGCTTCTGGGAGCCCCATCGCCGGGGGTGCAGGCACCCCCCGCGATCGGGCTCCCAGCCGCCACCCCCGGCCCGCCCCCCCGGCTTCTGGGAGCCCCATCGCCGGGGGTGCAGGCACCCCCCCCGCGATCGGGCTCCCAGCCGCCACCCCCGGCCCGCCCCCCTGGCTTCTGGGAGCCCCATCGCCGGGGGTGCAGGCACCCCCCGCGATCGGGCTCCCAGCCGCCACCCCCGGCCCGCCCCCCTGGCTTCTGGGAGCCCCATCGCCGGGGGTGCAGGCACCCCCCGCGAC
>NW_026089048.1:0-51298 GCF_024542745.1 Macaca thibetana thibetana | reverse complement strand
GGGGGGGGGTTGGGGGGGGGGGGGGGGGGGGGGGGGGGGGGGGGGGGGGGGGGGGGGGGGGGGGGGGGGGGGGGGTGGGGGGGGGGGGGGGGGGGGGGGGGGGGGGGGGGGGGGGGGGGGGGGGGGGGGGGGGGGGGGGGGGGGGGGGGGGGGGGGGGGGGGGGGGGGGGGGGGGGGGGGGGGGGGGGGGGGGGGGGGGGGGGGGGGGGGGGGGGGGGGGGGGGGGGGGGGGGGGGGGGGGGGGGGGGGGGGGGGGGGGGGGGGGGGGGGGGGGGGGGGGGGGGGGGGGGGGGGGGGGGGGGGGGGGGGGGGGGGGGGGGGGGGGGGGGGGGGGGGGGGGGGGGGGGGGGGGGGGGGGGGGGGGGGGGGGGGGGGGGGGGGGGGGGGGGGGGGGGGGGGGGGGGGGGGGGGGGGGGGGGGGGGGGGGGGGGGGGGGGGGGGGGGGGGGGGGGGGGGGGGGGGGGGGGGGGGGGGGGGGGGGGGGGGGGGGGGGGGGGGGGGGGGGGGGGGGGGGGGGGGGGGGGGGGGGGGGGGGGGGGGGGGGGGGGGGGGGGGGGGGGGGGGGGGGGGGGGGGGGGGGGGGGGGGGGGGGGGGGGGGGGGGGGGGGGGGGGGGGGGGGGGGGGGGGGGGGGGGGGGGGGGGGGGGGGGGGGGGGGGGGGGGGGGGGGGGGGGGGGGGGGGGGGGGGGGGGGGGGGGGGGGGGGGGGGGGGGGGGGGGGGGGGGGGGGGGGGGGGGGGGGGGGGGGGGGGGGGGGGGGGGGGGGGGGGGGGGGGGGGGGGGGGGGGGGGGGGGGGGGGGGGGGGGGGGGGGGGGGGGGGGGGGGGGGGGGGGGGGGGGGGGGGGGGGGGGGGGGGGGGGGGGGGGGGGGGGGGGGGGGGGGGGGGGGGGGGGGGGGGGGGGGGGGGGGGGGGGGGGGGGGGGGGGGGGGGGGGGGGGGGGGGGGGGGGGGGGGGGGGGGGGGGGGGGGGGGGGGGGGGGGGGGGGGGGGGGGGGGGGGGGGGGGGGGGGGGGGGGGGGGGGGGGGGGGGGGGGGGGGGGGGGGGGGGGGGGGGGGGGGGGGGGGGGGGGGGGGGGGGGGGGGGGGGGGGGGGGGGGGGGGGGGGGGGGGGGGGGGGGGGGGGGGGGGGGGGGGGGGGGGGGGGGGGGGGGGGGGGGGGGGGGGGGGGGGGGGGGGGGGGGGGGGGGGGGGGGGGGGGGGGGGGGGGGGGGGGGGGGGGGGGGGGGGGGGGGGGGGGGGGGGGGGGGGGGGGGGGGGGGGGGGGGGGGGGGGGGGGGGGGGGGGGGGGGGGGGGGGGGGGGGGGGGGGGGGGGGGGGGGGGGGGGGGGGGGGGGGGGGGGGGGGGGGGGGGGGGGGGGGGGGGGGGGGGGGGGGGGGGGGGGGGGGGGGGGGGGGGGGGGGGGGGGGGGGGGGGGGGGGGGGGGGGGGGGGGGGGGGGGGGGGGGGGGGGGGGGGGGGGGGGGGGGGGGGGGGGGGGGGGGGGGGGGGGGGGGGGGGGGGGGGGGGGGGGGGGGGGGGGGGGGGGGGGGGGGGGGGGGGGGGGGGGGGGGGGGGGGGGGGGGGGGGGGGGGGGGGGGGGGGGGGGGGGGGGGGGGGGGGGGGGGGGGGGGGGGGGGGGGGGGGGGGGGGGGGGGGGGGGGGGGGGGGGGGGGGGGGGGGGGGGGGGGGGGGGGGGGGGGGGGGGGGGGGGGGGGGGGGGGGGGGGGGGGGGGGGGGGGGGGGGGGGGGGGGGGGGGGGGGGGGGGGGGGGGGGGGGGGGGGGGGGGGGGGGGGGGGGGGGGGGGGGGGGGGGGGGGGGGGGGGGGGGGGGGGGGGGGGGGGGGGGGGGGGGGGGGGGGGGGGGGGGGGGGGGGGGGGGGGGGGGGGGGGGGGGGGGGGGGGGGGGGGGGGGGGGGGGGGGGGGGGGGGGGGGGGGGGGGGGGGGGGGGGGGGGGGGGGGGGGGGGGGGGGGGGGGGGGGGGGGGGGGGGGGGGGGGGGGGGGGGGGGGGGGGGGGGGGGGGGGGGGGGGGGGGGGGGGGGGGGGGGGGGGGGGGGGGGGGGGGGGGGGGGGGGGGGGGGGGGGGGGGGGGGGGGGGGGGGGGGGGGGGGGGGGGGGGGGGGGGGGGGGGGGGGGGGGGGGGGGGGGGGGGGGGGGGGGGGGGGGGGGGGGGGGGGGGGGGGGGGGGGGGGGGGGGGGGGGGGGGGGGGGGGGGGGGGGGGGGGGGGGGGGGGGGGGGGGGGGGGGGGGGGGGGGGGGGGGGGGGGGGGGGGGGGGGGGGGGGGGGGGGGGGGGGGGGGGGGGGGGGGGGGGGGGGGGGGGGGGGGGGGGGGGGGGGGGGGGGGGGGGGGGGGGGGGGGGGGGGGGGGGGGGGGGGGGGGGGGGGGGGGGGGGGGGGGGGGGGGGGGGGGGGGGGGGGGGGGGGGGGGGGGGGGGGGGGGGGGGGGGGGGGGGGGGGGGGGGGGGGGGGGGGGGGGGGGGGGGGGGGGGGGGGGGGGGGGGGGGGGGGGGGGGGGGGGGGGGGGGGGGGGGGGGGGGGGGGGGGGGGGGGGGGGGGGGGGGGGGGGGGGGGGGGGGGGGGGGGGGGGGGGGGGGGGGGGGGGGGGGGGGGGGGGGGGGGGGGGGGGGGGGGGGGGGGGGGGGGGGGGGGGGGGGGGGGGGGGGGGGGGGGGGGGGGGGGGGGGGGGGGGGGGGGGGGGGGGGGGGGGGGGGGGGGGGGGGGGGGGGGGGGGGGGGGGGGGGGGGGGGGGGGGGGGGGGGGGGGGGGGGGGGGGGGGGGGGGGGGGGGGGGGGGGGGGGGGGGGGGGGGGGGGGGGGGGGGGGGGGGGGGGGGGGGGGGGGGGGGGGGGGGGGGGGGGGGGGGGGGGGGGGTGGGGGGGGGGGGGGGGGGGGGGGGGGGGGGGGGGGGGGGGGGGGGGGGGGGGGGGGGGGGGGGGGGGGGGGGGGGGGGGGGGGGGGGGGGGGGGGGGGGGGGGGGGGGGGGGGGGGGGGGGGGGGGGGGGGGGGGGGGGGGGGGGGGGGGGGGGGGGGGGGGGGGGGGGGGGGGGGGGGGGGGGGGGGGGGGGGGGGGGGGGGGGGGGGGGGGGGGGGGGGGGGGGGGGGGGGGGGGGGGGGGGGGGGGGGGGGGGGGGGGGGGGGGGGGGGGGGGGGGGGGGGGGGGGGGGGGGGGGGGGGGGGGGGGGGGGGGGGGGGGGGGGGGGGGGGGGGGGGGGGGGGGGGGGGGGGGGGGGGGGGGGGGGGGGGGGGGGGGGGGGGGGGGGGGGGGGGGGGGGGGGGGGGGGGGGGGGGGGGGGGGGGGGGGGGGGGGGGGGGGGGGGGGGGGGGGGGGGGGGGGGGGGGGGGGGGGGGGGGGGGGGGGGGGGGGGGGGGGGGGGGGGGGGGGGGGGGGGGGGGGGGGGGGGGGGGGGGGGGGGGGGGGGGGGGGGGGGGGGGGGGGGGGGGGGGGGGGGGGGGGGGGGGGGGGGGGGGGGGGGGGGGGGGGGGGGGGGGGGGGGGGGGGGGGGGGGGGGGGGGGGGGGGGGGGGGGGGGGGGGGGGGGGGGGGGGGGGGGGGGGGGGGGGGGGGGGGGGGGGGGGGGGGGGGGGGGGGGGGGGGGGGGGGGGGGGGGGGGGGGGGGGGGGGGGGGGGGGGGGGGGGGGGGGGGGGGGGGGGGGGGGGGGGGGGGGGGGGGGGGGGGGGGGGGGGGGGGGGGGGGGGGGGGGGGGGGGGGGGGGGGGGGGGGGGGGGGGGGGGGGGGGGGGGGGGGGGGGGGGGGGGGGGGGGGGGGGGGGGGGGGGGGGGGGGGGGGGGGGGGGGGGGGGGGGGGGGGGGGGGGGGGGGGGGGGGGGGGGGGGGGGGGGGGGGGGGGGGGGGGGGGGGGGGGGGGGGGGGGGGGGGGGGGGGGGGGGGGGGGGGGGGGGGGGGGGTGGGGGGGGGGGGGGGGGGGGGGGGGGGGGGGGGGGGGGGGGGGGGGGGGGGGGGGGGGGGGGGGGGGGGGGGGGGGGGGGGGGGGGGGGGGGGGGGGGGGGGGGGGGGGGGGGGGGGGGGGGGGGGGGGGGGGGGGGGGGGGGGGGGGGGGGGGGGGGGGGGGGGGGGGGGGGGGGGGGGGGGGGGGGGGGGGGGGGGGGGGGGGGGGGGGGGGGGGGGGGGGGGGGGGGGGGGGGGGGGGGGGGGGGGGGGGGGGGGGGGGGGGGGGGGGGGGGGGGGGGGGGGGGGGGGGGGGGGGGGGGGGGGGGGGGGGGGGGGGGGGGGGGGGGGGGGGGGGGGGGGGGGGGGGGGGGGGGGGGGGGGGGGGGGGGGGGGGGGGGGGGGGGGGGGGGGGGGGGGGGGGGGGGGGGGGGGGGGGGGGGGGGGGGGGGGGGGGGGGGGGGGGGGGGGGGGGGGGGGGGGGGGGGGGGGGGGGGGGGGGGGGGGGGGGGGGGGGGGGGGGGGGGGGGGGGGGGGGGGGGGGGGGGGGGGGGGGGGGGGGGGGGGGGGGGGGGGGGGGGGGGGGGGGGGGGGGGGGGGGGGGGGGGGGGGGGGGGGGGGGGGGGGGGGGGGGGGGGGGGGGGGGGGGGGGGGGGGGGGGGGGGGGGGGGGGGGGGGGGGGGGGGGGGGGGGGGGGGGGGGGGGGGGGGGGGGGGGGGGGGGGGGGGGGGGGGGGGGGGGGGGGGGGGGGGGGGGGGGGGGGGGGGGGGGGGGGGGGGGGGGGGGGGGGGGGGGGGGGGGGGGGGGGGGGGGGGGGGGGGGGGGGGGGGGGGGGGGGGGGGGGGGGGGGGGGGGGGGGGGGGGGGGGGGGGGGGGGGGGGGGGGGGGGGGGGGGGGGGGGGGGGGGGGGGGGGGGGGGGGGGGGGGGGGGGGGGGGGGGGGGGGGGGGGGGGGGGGGGGGGGGGGGGGGGGGGGGGGGGGGGGGGGGGGGGGGGGGGGGGGGGGGGGGGGGGGGGGGGGGGGGGGGGGGGGGGGGGGGGGGGGGGGGGGGGGGGGGGGGGGGGGGGGGGGGGGGGGGGGGGGGGGGGGGGGGGGGGGGGGGGGGGGGGGGGGGGGGGGGGGGGGGGGGGGGGGGGGGGGGGGGGGGGGGGGGGGGGGGGGGGGGGGGGGGGGGGGGGGGGGGGGGGGGGGGGGGGGGGGGGGGGGGGGGGGGGGGGGGGGGGGGGGGGGGGGGGGGGGGGGGGGGGGGGGGGGGGGGGGGGGGGGGGGGGGGGGGGGGGGGGGGGGGGGGGGGGGGGGGGGGGGGGGGGGGGGGGGGGGGGGGGGGGGGGGGGGGGGGGGGGGGGGGGGGGGGGGGGGGGGGGGGGGGGGGGGGGGGGGGGGGGGGGGGGGGGGGGGGGGGGGGGGGGGGGGGGGGGGGGGGGGGGGGGGGGGGGGGGGGGGGGGGGGGGGGGGGGGGGGGGGGGGGGGGGGGGGGGGGGGGGGGGGGGGGGGGGGGGGGGGGGGGGGGGGGGGGGGGGGGGGGGGGGGGGGGGGGGGGGGGGGGGGGGGGGGGGGGGGGGGGGGGGGGGGGGGGGGGGGGGGGGGGGGGGGGGGGGGGGGGGGGGGGGGGGGGGGGGGGGGGGGGGGGGGGGGGGGGGGGGGGGGGGGGGGGGGGGGGGGGGGGGGGGGGGGGGGGGGGGGGGGGGGGGGGGGGGGGGGGGGGGGGGGGGGGGGGGGGGGGGGGGGGGGGGGGGGGGGGGGGGGGGGGGGGGGGGGGGGGGGGGGGGGGGGGGGGGGGGGGGGGGGGGGGGGGGGGGGGGGGGGGGGGGGGGGGGGGGGGGGGGGGGGGGGGGGGGGGGGGGGGGGGGGGGGGGGGGGGGGGGGGGGGGGGGGGGGGGGGGGGGGGGGGGGGGGGGGGGGGGGGGGGGGGGGGGGGGGGGGGGGGGGGGGGGGGGGGGGGGGGGGGGGGGGGGGGGGGGGGGGGGGGGGGGGGGGGGGGGGGGGGGGGGGGGGGGGGGGGGGGGGGGGGGGGGGGGGGGGGGGGGGGGGGGGGGGGGGGGGGGGGGGGGGGGGGGGGGGGGGGGGGGGGGGGGGGGGGGGGGGGGGGGGGGGGGGGGGGGGGGGGGGGGGGGGGGGGGGGGGGGGGGGGGGGGGGGGGGGGGGGGGGGGGGGGGGGGGGGGGGGGGGGGGGGGGGGGGGGGGGGGGGGGGGGGGGGGGGGGGGGGGGGGGGGGGGGGGGGGGGGGGGGGGGGGGGGGGGGGGGGGGGGGGGGGGGGGGGGGGGGGGGGGGGGGGGGGGGGGGGGGGGGGGGGGGGGGGGGGGGGGGGGGGGGGGGGGGGGGGGGGGGGGGGGGGGGGGGGGGGGGGGGGGGGGGGGGGGGGGGGGGGGGGGGGGGGGGGGGGGGGGGGGGGGGGGGGGGGGGGGGGGGGGGGGGGGGGGGGGGGGGGGGGGGGGGGGGGGGGGGGGGGGGGGGGGGGGGGGGGGGGGGGGGGGGGGGGGGGGGGGGGGGGGGGGGGGGGGGGGGGGGGGGGGGGGGGGGGGGGGGGGGGGGGGGGGGGGGGGGGGGGGGGGGGGGGGGGGGGGGGGGGGGGGGGGGGGGGGGGGGGGGGGGGGGGGGGGGGGGGGGGGGGGGGGGGGGGGGGGGGGGGGGGGGGGGGGGGGGGGGGGGGGGGGGGGGGGGGGGGGGGGGGGGGGGGGGGGGGGGGGGGGGGGGGGGGGGGGGGGGGGGGGGGGGGGGGGGGGGGGGGGGGGGGGGGGGGGGGGGGGGGGGGGGGGGGGGGGGGGGGGGGGGGGGGGGGGGGGGGGGGGGGGGGGGGGGGGGGGGGGGGGGGGGGGGGGGGGGGGGGGGGGGGGGGGGGGGGGGGGGGGGGGGGGGGGGGGGGGGGGGGGGGGGGGGGGGGGGGGGGGGGGGGGGGGGGGGGGGGGGGGGGGGGGGGGGGGGGGGGGGGGGGGGGGGGGGGGGGGGGGGGGGGGGGGGGGGGGGGGGGGGGGGGGGGGGGGGGGGGGGGGGGGGGGGGGGGGGGGGGGGGGGGGGGGGGGGGGGGGGGGGGGGGGGGGGGGGGGGGGGGGGGGGGGGGGGGGGGGGGGGGGGGGGGGGGGGGGGGGGGGGGGGGGGGGGGGGGGGGGGGGGGGGGGGGGGGGGGGGGGGGGGGGGGGGGGGGGGGGGGGGGGGGGGGGGGGGGGGGGGGGGGGGGGGGGGGGGGGGGGGGGGGGGGGGGGGGGGGGGGGGGGGGGGGGGGGGGGGGGGGGGGGGGGGGGGGGGGGGGGGGGGGGGGGGGGGGGGGGGGGGGGGGGGGGGGGGGGGGGGGGGGGGGGGGGGGGGGGGGGGGGGGGGGGGGGGGGGGGGGGGGGGGGGGGGGGGGGGGGGGGGGGGGGGGGGGGGGGGGGGGGGGGGGGGGGGGGGGGGGGGGGGGGGGGGGGGGGGGGGGGGGGGGGGGGGGGGGGGGGGGGGGGGGGGGGGGGGGGGGGGGGGGGGGGGGGGGGGGGGGGGGGGGGGGGGGGGGGGGGGGGGGGGGGGGGGGGGGGGGGGGGGGGGGGGGGGGGGGGGGGGGGGGGGGGGGGGGGGGGGGGGGGGGGGGGGGGGGGGGGGGGGGGGGGGGGGGGGGGGGGGGGGGGGGGGGGGGGGGGGGGGGGGGGGGGGGGGGGGGGGGGGGGGGGGGGGGGGGGGGGGGGGGGGGGGGGGGGGGGGGGGGGGGGGGGGGGGGGGGGGGGGGGGGGGGGGGGGGGGGGGGGGGGGGGGGGGGGGGGGGGGGGGGGGGGGGGGGGGGGGGGGGGGGGGGGGGGGGGGGGGGGGGGGGGGGGGGGGGGGGGGGGGGGGGGGGGGGGGGGGGGGGGGGGGGGGGGGGGGGGGGGGGGGGGGGGGGGGGGGGGGGGGGGGGGGGGGGGGGGGGGGGGGGGGGGGGGGGGGGGGGGGGGGGGGGGGGGGGGGGGGGGGGGGGGGGGGGGGGGGGGGGGGGGGGGGGGGGGGGGGGGGGGGGGGGGGGGGGGGGGGGGGGGGGGGGGGGGGGGGGGGGGGGGGGGGGGGGGGGGGGGGGGGGGGGGGGGGGGGGGGGGGGGGGGGGGGGGGGGGGGGGGGGGGGGGGGGGGGGGGGGGGGGGGGGGGGGGGGGGGGGGGGGGGGGGGGGGGGGGGGGGGGGGGGGGGGGGGGGGGGGGGGGGGGGGGGGGGGGGGGGGGGGGGGGGGGGGGGGGGGGGGGGGGGGGGGGGGGGGGGGGGGGGGGGGGGGGGGGGGGGGGGGGGGGGGGGGGGGGGGGGGGGGGGGGGGGGGGGGGGGGGGGGGGGGGGGGGGGGGGGGGGGGGGGGGGGGGGGGGGGGGGGGGGGGGGGGGGGGGGGGGGGGGGGGGGGGGGGGGGGGGGGGGGGGGGGGGGGGGGGGGGGGGGGGGGGGGGGGGGGGGGGGGGGGGGGGGGGGGGGGGGGGGGGGGGGGGGGGGGGGGGGGGGGGGGGGGGGGGGGGGGGGGGGGGGGGGGGGGGGGGGGGGGGGGGGGGGGGGGGGGGGGGGGGGGGGGGGGGGGGGGGGGGGGGGGGGGGGGGGGGGGGGGGGGGGGGGGGGGGGGGGGGGGGGGGGGGGGGGGGGGGGGGGGGGGGGGGGGGGGGGGGGGGGGGGGGGGGGGGGGGGGGGGGGGGGGGGGGGGGGGGGGGGGGGGGGGGGGGGGGGGGGGGGGGGGGGGGGGGGGGGGGGGGGGGGGGGGGGGGGGGGGGGGGGGGGGGGGGGGGGGGGGGGGGGGGGGGGGGGGGGGGGGGGGGGGGGGGGGGGGGGGGGGGGGGGGGGGGGGGGGGGGGGGGGGGGGGGGGGGGGGGGGGGGGGGGGGGGGGGGGGGGGGGGGGGGGGGGGGGGGGGGGGGGGGGGGGGGGGGGGGGGGGGGGGGGGGGGGGGGGGGGGGGGGGGGGGGGGGGGGGGGGGGGGGGGGGGGGGGTGGGGGGGGGGGGGGGGGGGGGGGGGGGGGGGGGGGGGGGGGGGGGGGGGGGGGGGGGGGGGGGGGGGGGGGGGGGGGGGGGGGGGGGGGGGGGGGGGGGGGGGGGGGGGGGGGGGGGGGGGGGGGGGGGGGGGGGGGGGGGGGGGGGGGGGGGGGGGGGGGGGGGGGGGGGGGGGGGGGGGGGGGGGGGGGGGGGGGGGGGGGGGGGGGGGGGGGGGGGGGGGGGGGGGGGGGGGGGGGGGGGGGGGGGGGGGGGGGGGGGGGGGGGGGGGGGGGGGGGGGGGGGGGGGGGGGGGGGGGGGGGGGGGGGGGGGGGGGGGGGGGGGGGGGGGGGGGGGGGGGGGGGGGGGGGGGGGGGGGGGGGGGGGGGGGGGGGGGGGGGGGGGGGGGGGGGGGGGGGGGGGGGGGGGGGGGGGGGGGGGGGGGGGGGGGGGGGGGGGGGGGGGGGGGGGGGGTGGGGGGGGGGGGGGGGGGGGGGGGGGGGGGGGGGGGGGGGGGGGGGGGGGGGGGGGGGGGGGGGGGGGGGGGGGGGGGGGGGGGGGGGGGGGGGGGGGGGGGGGGGGGGGGGGGGGGGGGGGGGGGGGGGGGGGGGGGGGGGGGGGGGGGGGGGGGGGGGGGGGGGGGGGGGGGGGGGGGGGGGGGGGGGGGGGGGGGGGGGGGGGGGGGGGGGGGGGGGGGGGGGGGGGGGGGGGGGGGGGGGGGGGGGGGGGGGGGGGGGGGGGGGGGGGGGGGGGGGGGGGGGGGGGGGGGGGGGGGGGGGGGGGGGGGGGGGGGGGGGGGGGGGGGGGGGGGGGGGGGGGGGGGGGGGGGGTTGGGGGGGGGGGGGGGGGGGGGGGGGGGGGGGGGGGGGGGGGGGGGGGGGGGGGGGGGGGGGGGGGGGGGGGGGGGGGGGGGGGGGGGGGGGGGGGGGGGGGGGGGGGGGGGGGGGGGGGGGGGGGGGGGGGGGGGGGGGGGGGGGGGGGGGGGGGGGGGGGGGGGGGGGGGGGGGGGGGGGGGGGGGGGGGGGGGGGGGGGGGGGGGGGGGGGGGGGGGGGGGGGGGGGGGGGGGGGGGGGGGGGGGGGGGGGGGGGGGGGGGGGGGGGGGGGGGGGGGGGGGGGGGGGGGGGGGGGGGGGGGGGGGGGGGGGGGGGGGGGGGGGGGGGGGGGGGGGGGGGGGGGGGGGGGGGGGGGGGGGGGGGGGGGGGGGGGGGGGGGGGGGGGGGGGGGGGGGGGGGGGGGGGGGGGGGGGGGGGGGGGGGGGGGGGGGGGGGGGGGGGGGGGGGGGGGGGGGGGGGGGGGGGGGGGGGGGGGGGGGGGGGGGGGGGGGGGGGGGGGGGGGGGGGGGGGGGGGGGGGGGGGGGGGGGGGGGGGGGGGGGGGGGGGGGGGGGGGGGGGGGGGGGGGGGGGGGGGGGGGGGGGGGGGGGGGGGGGGGTTGGGGGGGGGGGGGGGGGGGGGGGGGGGGGGGGGGGGGGGGGGGGGGGGGGGGGGGGGGGGGGGGGGGGGGGGGGGGGGGGGGGGGGGGGGGGGGGGGGGGGGGGGGGGGGGGGGGGGGGGGGGGGGGGGGGGGGGGGGGGGGGGGGGGGGGGGGGGGGGGGGGGGGGGGGGGGGGGGGGGGGGGGGGGGGGGGGGGGGGGGGGGGGGGGGGGGGGGGGGGGGGGGGGGGGGGGGGGGGGGGGGGGGGGGGGGGGGGGGGGGGGGGGGGGGGGGGGGGGGGGGGGGGGGGGGGGGGGGGGGGGGGGGGGGGGGGGGGGGGGGGGGGGGGGGGGGGGGGGGGGGGGGGGGGGGGGGGGGGGGGGGGGGGGGGGGGGGGGGGGGGGGGGGGGGGGGGGGGGGGGGGGGGGGGGGGGGGGGGGGGGGGGGGGGGGGGGGGGGGGGGGGGGGGGGGGGGGGGGGGGGGGGGGGGGGGGGGGGGGGGGGGGGGGGGGGGGGGGGGGGGGGGGGGGGGGGGGGGGGGGGGGGGGGGGGGGGGGGGGGGGGGGGGGGGGGGGGGGGGGGGGGGGGGGGGGGGGGGGGGGGGGGGGGGGGGGGGGGGGGGGGGGGGGGGGGGGGGGGGGGGGGGGGGGGGGGGGGGGGGGGGGGGGGGGGGGGGGGGGGGGGGGGGGGGGGGGGGGGGGGGGGGGGGGGGGGGGGGGGGGGGGGGGGGGGGGGGGGGGGGGGGGGGGGGGGGGGGGGGGGGGGGGGGGGGGGGGGGGGGGGGGGGGGGGGGGGGGGGGGGGGGGGGGGGGGGGGGGGGGGGGGGGGGGGGGGGGGGGGGGGGGGGGGGGGGGGGGGGGGGGGGGGGGGGGGGGGGGGGGGGGGGGGGGGGGGGGGGGGGGGGGGGGGGGGGGGGGGGGGGGGGGGGGGGGGGGGGGGGGGGGGGGGGGGGGGGGGGGGGGGGGGGGGGGGGGGGGGGGGGGGGGGGGGGGGGGGGGGGGGGGGGGGGGGGGGGGGGGGGGGGGGGGGGGGGGGGGGGGGGGGGGGGGGGGGGGGGGGGGGGGGGGGGGGGGGGGGGGGGGGGGGGGGGGGGGGGGGGGGGGGGGGGGGGGGGGGGGGGGGGGGGGGGGGGGGGGGGGGGGGGGGGGGGGGGGGGGGGGGGGGGGGGGGGGGGGGGGGGGGGGGGGGGGGGGGGGGGGGGGGGGGGGGGGGGGGGGGGGGGGGGGGGGGGGGGGGGGGGGGGGGGGGGGGGGGGGGGGGGGGGGGGGGGGGGGGGGGGGGGGGGGGGGGGGGGGGGGGGGGGGGGGGGGGGGGGGGGGGGGGGGGGGGGGGGGGGGGGGGGGGGGGGGGGGGGGGGGGGGGGGGGGGGGGGGGGGGGGGGGGGGGGGGGGGGGGGGGGGGGGGGGGGGGGGGGGGGGGGGGGGGGGGGGGGGGGGGGGGGGGGGGGGGGGGGGGGGGGGGGGGGGGGGGGGGGGGGGGGGGGGGGGGGGGGGGGGGGGGGGGGGGGGGGGGGGGGGGGGGGGGGGGGGGGGGGGGGGGGGGGGGGGGGGGGGGGGGGGGGGGGGGGGGGGGGGGGGGGGGGGGGGGGGGGGGGGGGGGGGGGGGGGGGGGGGGGGGGGGGGGGGGGGGGGGGGGGGGGGGGGGGGGGGGGGGGGGGGGGGGGGGGGGGGGGGGGGGGGGGGGGGGGGGGGGGGGGGGGGGGGGGGGGGGGGGGGGGGGGGGGGGGGGGGGGGGGGGGGGGGGGGGGGGGGGGGGGGGGGGGGGGGGGGGGGGGGGGGGGGGGGGGGGGGGGGGGGGGGGGGGGGGGGGGGGGGGGGGGGGGGGGGGGGGGGGGGGGGGGGGGGGGGGGGGGGGGGGGGGGGGGGGGGGGGGGGGGGGGGGGGGGGGGGGGGGGGGGGGGGGGGGGGGGGGGGGGGGGGGGGGGGGGGGGGGGGGGGGGGGGGGGGGGGGGGGGGGGGGGGGGGGGGGGGGGGGGGGGGGGGGGGGGGGGGGGGGGGGGGGGGGGGGGGGGGGGGGGGGGGGGGGGGGGGGGGGGGGGGGGGGGGGGGGGGGGGGGGGGGGGGGGGGGGGGGGGGGGGGGGGGGGGGGGGGGGGGGGGGGGGGGGGGGGGGGGGGGGGGGGGGGGGGGGGGGGGGGGGGGGGGGGGGGGGGGGGGGGGGGGGGGGGGGGGGGGGGGGGGGGGGGGGGGGGGGGGGGGGGGGGGGGGGGGGGGGGGGGGGGGGGGGGGGGGGGGGGGGGGGGGGGGGGGGGGGGGGGGGGGGGGGGGGGGGGGGGGGGGGGGGGGGGGGGGGGGGGGGGGGGGGGGGGGGGGGGGGGGGGGGGGGGGGGGGGGGGGGGGGGGGGGGGGGGGGGGGGGGGGGGGGGGGGGGGGGGGGGGGGGGGGGGGGGGGGGGGGGGGGGGGGGGGGGGGGGGGGGGGGGGGGGGGGGGGGGGGGGGGGGGGGGGGGGGGGGGGGGGGGGGGGGGGGGGGGGGGGGGGGGGGGGGGGGGGGGGGGGGGGGGGGGGGGGGGGGGGGGGGGGGGGGGGGGGGGGGGGGGGGGGGGGGGGGGGGGGGGGGGGGGGGGGGGGGGGGGGGGGGGGGGGGGGGGGGGGGGGGGGGGGGGGGGGGGGGGGGGGGGGGGGGGGGGGGGGGGGGGGGGGGGGGGGGGGGGGGGGGGGGGGGGGGGGGGGGGGGGGGGGGGGGGGGGGGGGGGGGGGGGGGGGGGGGGGGGGGGGGGGGGGGGGGGGGGGGGGGGGGGGGGGGGGGGGGGGGGGGGGGGGGGGGGGGGGGGGGGGGGGGGGGGGGGGGGGGGGGGGGGGGGGGGGGGGGGGGGGGGGGGGGGGGGGGGGGGGGGGGGGGGGGGGGGGGGGGGGGGGGGGGGGGGGGGGGGGGGGGGGGGGGGGGGGGGGGGGGGGGGGGGGGGGGGGGGGGGGGGGGGGGGGGGGGGGGGGGGGGGGGGGGGGGGGGGGGGGGGGGGGGGGGGGGGGGGGGGGGGGGGGGGGGGGGGGGGGGGGGGGGGGGGGGGGGGGGGGGGGGGGGGGGGGGGGGGGGGGGGGGGGGGGGGGGGGGGGGGGGGGGGGGGGGGGGGGGGGGGGGGGGGGGGGGGGGGGGGGGGGGGGGGGGGGGGGGGGGGGGGGGGGGGGGGGGGGGGGGGGGGGGGGGGGGGGGGGGGGGGGGGGGGGGGGGGGGGGGGGGGGGGGGGGGGGGGGGGGGGGGGGGGGGGGGGGGGGGGGGGGGGGGGGGGGGGGGGGGGGGGGGGGGGGGGGGGGGGGGGGGGGGGGGGGGGGGGGGGGGGGGGGGGGGGGGGGGGGGGGGGGGGGGGGGGGGGGGGGGGGGGGGGGGGGGGGGGGGGGGGGGGGGGGGGGGGGGGGGGGGGGGGGGGGGGGGGGGGGGGGGGGGGGGGGGGGGGGGGGGGGGGGGGGGGGGGGGGGGGGGGGGGGGGGGGGGGGGGGGGGGGGGGGGGGGGGGGGGGGGGGGGGGGGGGGGGGGGGGGGGGGGGGGGGGGGGGGGGGGGGGGGGGGGGGGGGGGGGGGGGGGGGGGGGGGGGGGGGGGGGGGGGGGGGGGGGGGGGGGGGGGGGGGGGGGGGGGGGGGGGGGGGGGGGGGGGGGGGGGGGGGGGGGGGGGGGGGGGGGGGGGGGGGGGGGGGGGGGGGGGGGGGGGGGGGGGGGGGGGGGGGGGGGGGGGGGGGGGGGGGGGGGGGGGGGGGGGGGGGGGGGGGGGGGGGGGGGGGGGGGGGGGGGGGGGGGGGGGGGGGGGGGGGGGGGGGGGGGGGGGGGGGGGGGGGGGGGGGGGGGGGGGGGGGGGGGGGGGGGGGGGGGGGGGGGGGGGGGGGGGGGGGGGGGGGGGGGGGGGGGGGGGGGGGGGGGGGGGGGGGGGGGGGGGGGGGGGGGGGGGGGGGGGGGGGGGGGGGGGGGGGGGGGGGGGGGGGGGGGGGGGGGGGGGGGGGGGGGGGGGGGGGGGGGGGGGGGGGGGGGGGGGGGGGGGGGGGGGGGGGGGGGGGGGGGGGGGGGGGGGGGGGGGGGGGGGGGGGGGGGGGGGGGGGGGGGGGGGGGGGGGGGGGGGGGGGGGGGGGGGGGGGGGGGGGGGGGGGGGGGGGGGGGGGGGGGGGGGGGGGGGGGGGGGGGGGGGGGGGGGGGGGGGGGGGGGGGGGGGGGGGGGGGGGGGGGGGGGGGGGGGGGGGGGGGGGGGGGGGGGGGGGGGGGGGGGGGGGGGGGGGGGGGGGGGGGGGGGGGGGGGGGGGGGGGGGGGGGGGGGGGGGGGGGGGGGGGGGGGGGGGGGGGGGGGGGGGGGGGGGGGGGGGGGGGGGGGGGGGGGGGGGGGGGGGGGGGGGGGGGGGGGGGGGGGGGGGGGGGGGGGGGGGGGGGGGGGGGGGGGGGGGGGGGGGGGGGGGGGGGGGGGGGGGGGGGGGGGGGGGGGGGGGGGGGGGGGGGGGGGGGGGGGGGGGGGGGGGGGGGGGGGGGGGGGGGGGGGGGGGGGGGGGGGGGGGGGGGGGGGGGGGGGGGGGGGGGGGGGGGGGGGGGGGGGGGGGGGGGGGGGGGGGGGGGGGGGGGGGGGGGGGGGGGGGGGGGGGGGGGGGGGGGGGGGGGGGGGGGGGGGGGGGGGGGGGGGGGGGGGGGGGGGGGGGGGGGGGGGGGGGGGGGGGGGGGGGGGGGGGGGGGGGGGGGGGGGGGGGGGGGGGGGGGGGGGGGGGGGGGGGGGGGGGGGGGGGGGGGGGGGGGGGGGGGGGGGGGGGGGGGGGGGGGGGGGGGGGGGGGGGGGGGGGGGGGGGGGGGGGGGGGGGGGGGGGGGGGGGGGGGGGGGGGGGGGGGGGGGGGGGGGGGGGGGGGGGGGGGGGGGGGGGGGGGGGGGGGGGGGGGGGGGGGGGGGGGGGGGGGGGGGGGGGGGGGGGGGGGGGGGGGGGGGGGGGGGGGGGGGGGGGGGGGGGGGGGGGGGGGGGGGGGGGGGGGGGGGGGGGGGGGGGGGGGGGGGGGGGGGGGGGGGGGGGGGGGGGGGGGGGGGGGGGGGGGGGGGGGGGGGGGGGGGGGGGGGGGGGGGGGGGGGGGGGGGGGGGGGGGGGGGGGGGGGGGGGGGGGGGGGGGGGGGGGGGGGGGGGGGGGGGGGGGGGGGGGGGGGGGGGGGGGGGGGGGGGGGGGGGGGGGGGGGGGGGGGGGGGGGGGGGGGGGGGGGGGGGGGGGGGGGGGGGGGGGGGGGGGGGGGGGGGGGGGGGGGGGGGGGGGGGGGGGGGGGGGGGGGGGGGGGGGGGGGGGGGGGGGGGGGGGGGGGGGGGGGGGGGGGGGGGGGGGGGGGGGGGGGGGGGGGGGGGGGGGGGGGGGGGGGGGGGGGGGGGGGGGGGGGGGGGGGGGGGGGGGGGGGGGGGGGGGGGGGGGGGGGGGGGGGGGGGGGGGGGGGGGGGGGGGGGGGGGGGGGGGGGGGGGGGGGGGGGGGGGGGGGGGGGGGGGGGGGGGGGGGGGGGGGGGGGGGGGGGGGGGGGGGGGGGGGGGGGGGGGGGGGGGGGGGGGGGGGGGGGGGGGGGGGGGGGGGGGGGGGGGGGGGGGGGGGGGGGGGGGGGGGGGGGGGGGGGGGGGGGGGGGGGGGGGGGGGGGGGGGGGGGGGGGGGGGGGGGGGGGGGGGGGGGGGGGGGGGGGGGGGGGGGGGGGGGGGGGGGGGGGGGGGGGGGGGGGGGGGGGGGGGGGGGGGGGGGGGGGGGGGGGGGGGGGGGGGGGGGGGGGGGGGGGGGGGGGGGGGGGGGGGGGGGGGGGGGGGGGGGGGGGGGGGGGGGGGGGGGGGGGGGGGGGGGGGGGGGGGGGGGGGGGGGGGGGGGGGGGGGGGGGGGGGGGGGGGGGGGGGGGGGGGGGGGGGGGGGGGGGGGGGGGGGGGGGGGGGGGGGGGGGGGGGGGGGGGGGGGGGGGGGGGGGGGGGGGGGGGGGGGGGGGGGGGGGGGGGGGGGGGGGGGGGGGGGGGGGGGGGGGGGGGGGGGGGGGGGGGGGGGGGGGGGGGGGGGGGGGGGGGGGGGGGGGGGGGGGGGGGGGGGGGGGGGGGGGGGGGGGGGGGGGGGGGGGGGGGGGGGGGGGGGGGGGGGGGGGGGGGGGGGGGGGGGGGGGGGGGGGGGGGGGGGGGGGGGGGGGGGGGGGGGGGGGGGGGGGGGGGGGGGGGGGGGGGGGGGGGGGGGGGGGGGGGGGGGGGGGGGGGGGGGGGGGGGGGGGGGGGGGGGGGGGGGGGGGGGGGGGGGGGGGGGGGGGGGGGGGGGGGGGGGGGGGGGGGGGGGGGGGGGGGGGGGGGGGGGGGGGGGGGGGGGGGGGGGGGGGGGGGGGGGGGGGGGGGGGGGGGGGGGGGGGGGGGGGGGGGGGGGGGGGGGGGGGGGGGGGGGGGGGGGGGGGGGGGGGGGGGGGGGGGGGGGTTGGGGGGGGGGGGGGGGGGGGGGGGGGGGGGGGGGGGGGGGGGGGGGGGGGGGGGGGGGGGGGGGGGGGGGGGGGGGGGGGGGGGGGGGGGGGGGGGGGGGGGGGGGGGGGGGGGGGGGGGGGGGGGGGGGGGGGGGGGGGGGGGGGGGGGGGGGGGGGGGGGGGGGGGGGGGGGGGGGGGGGGGGGGGGGGGGGGGGGGGGGGGGGGGGGGGGGGGGGGGGGGGGGGGGGGGGGGGGGGGGGGGGGGGGGGGGGGGGGGGGGGGGGGGGGGGGGGGGGGGGGGGGGGGGGGGGGGGGGGGGGGGGGGGGGGGGGGGGGGGGGGGGGGGGGGGGGGGGGGGGGGGGGGGGGGGGGGGGGGGGGGGGGGGGGGGGGGGGGGGGGGGGGGGGGGGGGGGGGGGGGGGGGGGGGGGGGGGGGGGGGGGGGGGGGGGGGGGGGGGGGGGGGGGGGGGGGGGGGGGGGGGGGGGGGGGGGGGGGGGGGGGGGGGGGGGGGGGGGGGGGGGGGGGGGGGGGGGGGGGGGGGGGGGGGGGGGGGGGGGGGGGGGGGGGGGGGGGGGGGGGGGGGGGGGGGGGGGGGGGGGGGGGGGGGGGGGGGGGGGGGGGGGGGGGGGGGGGGGGGGGGGGGGGGGGGGGGGGGGGGGGGGGGGGGGGGGGGGGGGGGGGGGGGGGGGGGGGGGGGGGGGGGGGGGGGGGGGGGGGGGGGGGGGGGGGGGGGGGGGGGGGGGGGGGGGGGGGGGGGGGGGGGGGGGGGGGGGGGGGGGGGGGGGGGGGGGGGGGGGGGGGGGGGGGGGGGGGGGGGGGGGGGGGGGGGGGGGGGGGGGGGGGGGGGGGGGGGGGGGGGGGGGGGGGGGGGGGGGGGGGGGGGGGGGGGGGGGGGGGGGGGGGGGGGGGGGGGGGGGGGGGGGGGGGGGGGGGGGGGGGGGGGGGGGGGGGGGGGGGGGGGGGGGGGGGGGGGGGGGGGGGGGGGGGGGGGGGGGGGGGGGGGGGGGGGGGGGGGGGGGGGGGGGGGGGGGGGGGGGGGGGGGGGGGGGGGGGGGGGGGGGGGGGGGGGGGGGGGGGGGGGGGGGGGGGGGGGGGGGGGGGGGGGGGGGGGGGGGGGGGGGGGGGGGGGGGGGGGGGGGGGGGGGGGGGGGGGGGGGGGGGGGGGGGGGGGGGGGGGGGGGGGGGGGGGGGGGGGGGGGGGGGGGGGGGGGGGGGGGGGGGGGGGGGGGGGGGGGGGGGGGGGGGGGGGGGGGGGGGGGGGGGGGGGGGGGGGGGGGGGGGGGGGGGGGGGGGGGGGGGGGGGGGGGGGGGGGGGGGGGGGGGGGGGGGGGGGGGGGGGGGGGGGGGGGGGGGGGGGGGGGGGGGGGGGGGGGGGGGGGGGGGGGGGGGGGGGGGGGGGGGGGGGGGGGGGGGGGGGGGGGGGGGGGGGGGGGGGGGGGGGGGGGGGGGGGGGGGGGGGGGGGGGGGGGGGGGGGGGGGGGGGGGGGGGGGGGGGGGGGGGGGGGGGGGGGGGGGGGGGGGGGGGGGGGGGGGGGGGGGGGGGGGGGGGGGGGGGGGGGGGGGGGGGGGGGGGGGGGGGGGGGGGGGGGGGGGGGGGGGGGGGGGGGGGGGGGGGGGGGGGGGGGGGGGGGGGGGGGGGGGGGGGGGGGGGGGGGGGGGGGGGGGGGGGGGGGGGGGGGGGGGGGGGGGGGGGGGGGGGGGGGGGGGGGGGGGGGGGGGGGGGGGGGGGGGGGGGGGGGGGGGGGGGGGGGGGGGGGGGGGGGGGGGGGGGGGGGGGGGGGGGGGGGGGGGGGGGGGGGGGGGGGGGGGGGGGGGGGGGGGGGGGGGGGGGGGGGGGGGGGGGGGGGGGGGGGGGGGGGGGGGGGGGGGGGGGGGGGGGGGGGGGGGGGGGGGGGGGGGGGGGGGGGGGGGGGGGGGGGGGGGGGGGGGGGGGGGGGGGGGGGGGGGGGGGGGGGGGGGGGGGGGGGGGGGGGGGGGGGGGGGGGGGGGGGGGGGGGGGGGGGGGGGGGGGGGGGGGGGGGGGGGGGGGGGGGGGGGGGGGGGGGGGGGGGGGGGGGGGGGGGGGGGGGGGGGGGGGGGGGGGGGGGGGGGGGGGGGGGGGGGGGGGGGGGGGGGGGGGGGGGGGGGGGGGGGGGGGGGGGGGGGGGGGGGGGGGGGGGGGGGGGGGGGGGGGGGGGGGGGGGGGGGGGGGGGGGGGGGGGGGGGGGGGGGGGGGGGGGGGGGGGGGGGGGGGGGGGGGGGGGGGGGGGGGGGGGGGGGGGGGGGGGGGGGGGGGGGGGGGGGGGGGGGGGGGGGGGGGGGGGGGGGGGGGGGGGGGGGGGGGGGGGGGGGGGGGGGGGGGGGGGGGGGGGGGGGGGGGGGGGGGGGGGGGGGGGGGGGGGGGGGGGGGGGGGGGGGGGGGGGGGGGGGGGGGGGGGGGGGGGGGGGGGGGGGGGGGGGGGGGGGGGGGGGGGGGGGGGGGGGGGGGGGGGGGGGGGGGGGGGGGGGGGGGGGGGGGGGGGGGGGGGGGGGGGGGGGGGGGGGGGGGGGGGGGGGGGGGGGGGGGGGGGGGGGGGGGGGGGGGGGGGGGGGGGGGGGGGGGGGGGGGGGGGGGGGGGGGGGGGGGGGGGGGGGGGGGGGGGGGGGGGGGGGGGGGGGGGGGGGGGGGGGGGGGGGGGGGGGGGGGGGGGGGGGGGGGGGGGGGGGGGGGGGGGGGGGGGGGGGGGGGGGGGGGGGGGGGGGGGGGGGGGGGGGGGGGGGGGGGGGGGGGGGGGGGGGGGGGGGGGGGGGGGGGGGGGGGGGGGGGGGGGGGGGGGGGGGGGGGGGGGGGGGGGGGGGGGGGGGGGGGGGGGGGGGGGGGGGGGGGGGGGGGGGGGGGGGGGGGGGGGGGGGGGGGGGGGGGGGGGGGGGGGGGGGGGGGGGGGGGGGGGGGGGGGGGGGGGGGGGGGGGGGGGGGGGGGGGGGGGGGGGGGGGGGGGGGGGGGGGGGGGGGGGGGGGGGGGGGGGGGGGGGGGGGGGGGGGGGGGGGGGGGGGGGGGGGGGGGGGGGGGGGGGGGGGGGGGGGGGGGGGGGGGGGGGGGGGGGGGGGGGGGGGGGGGGGGGGGGGGGGGGGGGGGGGGGGGGGGGGGGGGGGGGGGGGGGGGGGGGGGGGGGGGGGGGGGGGGGGGGGGGGGGGGGGGGGGGGGGGGGGGGGGGGGGGGGGGGGGGGGGGGGGGGGGGGGGGGGGGGGGGGGGGGGGGGGGGGGGGGGGGGGGGGGGGGGGGGGGGGGGGGGGGGGGGGGGGGGGGGGGGGGGGGGGGGGGGGGGGGGGGGGGGGGGGGGGGGGGGGGGGGGGGGGGGGGGGGGGGGGGGGGGGGGGGGGGGGGGGGGGGGGGGGGGGGGGGGGGGGGGGGGGGGGGGGGGGGGGGGGGGGGGGGGGGGGGGGGGGGGGGGGGGGGGGGGGGGGGGGGGGGGGGGGGGGGGGGGGGGGGGGGGGGGGGGGGGGGGGGGGGGGGGGGGGGGGGGGGGGGGGGGGGGGGGGGGGGGGGGGGGGGGGGGGGGGGGGGGGGGGGGGGGGGGGGGGGGGGGGGGGGGGGGGGGGGGGGGGGGGGGGGGGGGGGGGGGGGGGGGGGGGGGGGGGGGGGGGGGGGGGGGGGGGGGGGGGGGGGGGGGGGGGGGGGGGGGGGGGGGGGGGGGGGGGGGGGGGGGGGGGGGGGGGGGGGGGGGGGGGGGGGGGGGGGGGGGGGGGGGGGGGGGGGGGGGGGGGGGGGGGGGGGGGGGGGGGGGGGGGGGGGGGGGGGGGGGGGGGGGGGGGGGGGGGGGGGGGGGGGGGGGGGGGGGGGGGGGGGGGGGGGGGGGGGGGGGGGGGGGGGGGGGGGGGGGGGGGGGGGGGGGGGGGGGGGGGGGGGGGGGGGGGGGGGGGGGGGGGGGGGGGGGGGGGGGGGGGGGGGGGGGGGGGGGGGGGGGGGGGGGGGGGGGGGGGGGGGGGGGGGGGGGGGGGGGGGGGGGGGGGGGGGGGGGGGGGGGGGGGGGGGGGGGGGGGGGGGGGGGGGGGGGGGGGGGGGGGGGGGGGGGGGGGGGGGGGGGGGGGGGGGGGGGGGGGGGGGGGGGGGGGGGGGGGGGGGGGGGGGGGGGGGGGGGGGGGGGGGGGGGGGGGGGGGGGGGGGGGGGGGGGGGGGGGGGGGGGGGGGGGGGGGGGGGGGGGGGGGGGGGGGGGGGGGGGGGGGGGGGGGGGGGGGGGGGGGGGGGGGGGGGGGGGGGGGGGGGGGGGGGGGGGGGGGGGGGGGGGGGGGGGGGGGGGGGGGGGGGGGGGGGGGGGGGGGGGGGGGGGGGGGGGGGGGGGGGGGGGGGGGGGGGGGGGGGGGGGGGGGGGGGGGGGGGGGGGGGGGGGGGGGGGGGGGGGGGGGGGGGGGGGGGGGGGGGGGGGGGGGGGGGGGGGGGGGGGGGGGGGGGGGGGGGGGGGGGGGGGGGGGGGGGGGGGGGGGGGGGGGGGGGGGGGGGGGGGGGGGGGGGGGGGGGGGGGGGGGGGGGGGGGGGGGGGGGGGGGGGGGGGGGGGGGGGGGGGGGGGGGGGGGGGGGGGGGGGGGGGGGGGGGGGGGGGGGGGGGGGGGGGGGGGGGGGGGGGGGGGGGGGGGGGGGGGGGGGGGGGGGGGGGGGGGGGGGGGGGGGGGGGGGGGGGGGGGGGGGGGGGGGGGGGGGGGGGGGGGGGGGGGGGGGGGGGGGGGGGGGGGGGGGGGGGGGGGGGGGGGGGGGGGGGGGGGGGGGGGGGGGGGGGGGGGGGGGGGGGGGGGGGGGGGGGGGGGGGGGGGGGGGGGGGGGGGGGGGGGGGGGGGGGGGGGGGGGGGGGGGGGGGGGGGGGGGGGGGGGGGGGGGGGGGGGGGGGGGGGGGGGGGGGGGGGGGGGGGGGGGGGGGGGGGGGGGGGGGGGGGGGGGGGGGGGGGGGGGGGGGGGGGGGGGGGGGGGGGGGGGGGGGGGGGGGGGGGGGGGGGGGGGGGGGGGGGGGGGGGGGGGGGGGGGGGGGGGGGGGGGGGGGGGGGGGGGGGGGGGGGGGGGGGGGGGGGGGGGGGGGGGGGGGGGGGGGGGGGGGGGGGGGGGGGGGGGGGGGGGGGGGGGGGGGGGGGGGGGGGGGGGGGGGGGGGGGGGGGGGGGGGGGGGGGGGGGGGGGGGGGGGGGGGGGGGGGGGGGGGGGGGGGGGGGGGGGGGGGGGGGGGGGGGGGGGGGGGGGGGGGGGGGGGGGGGGGGGGGGGGGGGGGGGGGGGGGGGGGGGGGGGGGGGGGGGGGGGGGGGGGGGGGGGGGGGGGGGGGGGGGGGGGGGGGGGGGGGGGGGGGGGGGGGGGGGGGGGGGGGGGGGGGGGGGGGGGGGGGGGGGGGGGGGGGGGGGGGGGGGGGGGGGGGGGGGGGGGGGGGGGGGGGGGGGGGGGGGGGGGGGGGGGGGGGGGGGGGGGGGGGGGGGGGGGGGGGGGGGGGGGGGGGGGGGGGGGGGGGGGGGGGGGGGGGGGGGGGGGGGGGGGGGGGGGGGGGGGGGGGGGGGGGGGGGGGGGGGGGGGGGGGGGGGGGGGGGGGGGGGGGGGGGGGGGGGGGGGGGGGGGGGGGGGGGGGGGGGGGGGGGGGGGGGGGGGGGGGGGGGGGGGGGGGGGGGGGGGGGGGGGGGGGGGGGGGGGGGGGGGGGGGGGGGGGGGGGGGGGGGGGGGGGGGGGGGGGGGGGGGGGGGGGGGGGGGGGGGGGGGGGGGGGGGGGGGGGGGGGGGGGGGGGGGGGGGGGGGGGGGGGGGGGGGGGGGGGGGGGGGGGGGGGGGGGGGGGGGGGGGGGGGGGGGGGGGGGGGGGGGGGGGGGGGGGGGGGGGGGGGGGGGGGGGGGGGGGGGGGGGGGGGGGGGGGGGGGGGGGGGGGGGGGGGGGGGGGGGGGGGGGGGGGGGGGGGGGGGGGGGGGGGGGGGGGGGGGGGGGGGGGGGGGGGGGGGGGGGGGGGGGGGGGGGGGGGGGGGGGGGGGGGGGGGGGGGGGGGGGGGGGGGGGGGGGGGGGGGGGGGGGGGGGGGGGGGGGGGGGGGGGGGGGGGGGGGGGGGGGGGGGGGGGGGGGGGGGGGGGGGGGGGGGGGGGGGGGGGGGGGGGGGGGGGGGGGGGGGGGGGGGGGGGGGGGGGGGGGGGGGGGGGGGGGGGGGGGGGGGGGGGGGGGGGGGGGGGGGGGGGGGGGGGGGGGGGGGGGGGGGGGGGGGGGGGGGGGGGGGGGGGGGGGGGGGGGGGGGGGGGGGGGGGGGGGGGGGGGGGGGGGGGGGGGGGGGGGGGGGGGGGGGGGGGGGGGGGGGGGGGGGGGGGGGGGGGGGGGGGGGGGGGGGGGGGGGGGGGGGGGGGGGGGGGGGGGGGGGGGGGGGGGGGGGGGGGGGGGGGGGGGGGGGGGGGGGGGGGGGGGGGGGGGGGGGGGGGGGGGGGGGGGGGGGGGGGGGGGGGGGGGGGGGGGGGGGGGGGGGGGGGGGGGGGGGGGGGGGGGGGGGGGGGGGGGGGGGGGGGGGGGGGGGGGGGGGGGGGGGGGGGGGGGGGGGGGGGGGGGGGGGGGGGGGGGGGGGGGGGGGGGGGGGGGGGGGGGGGGGGGGGGGGGGGGGGGGGGGGGGGGGGGGGGGGGGGGGGGGGGGGGGGGGGGGGGGGGGGGGGGGGGGGGGGGGGGGGGGGGGGGGGGGGGGGGGGGGGGGGGGGGGGGGGGGGGGGGGGGGGGGGGGGGGGGGGGGGGGGGGGGGGGGGGGGGGGGGGGGGGGGGGGGGGGGGGGGGGGGGGGGGGGGGGGGGGGGGGGGGGGGGGGGGGGGGGGGGGGGGGGGGGGGGGGGGGGGGGGGGGGGGGGGGGGGGGGGGGGGGGGGGGGGGGGGGGGGGGGGGGGGGGGGGGGGGGGGGGGGGGGGGGGGGGGGGGGGGGGGGGGGGGGGGGGGGGGGGGGGGGGGGGGGGGGGGTTGGGGGGGGGGGGGGGGGGGGGGGGGGGGGGGGGGGGGGGGGGGGGGGGGGGGGGGGGGGGGGGGGGGGGGGGGGGGGGGGGGGGGGGGGGGGGGGGGGGGGGGGGGGGGGGGGGGGGGGGGGGGGGGGGGGGGGGGGGGGGGGGGGGGGGGGGGGGGGGGGGGGGGGGGGGGGGGGGGGGGGGGGGGGGGGGGGGGGGGGGGGGGGGGGGGGGGGGGGGGGGGGGGGGGGGGGGGGGGGGGGGGGGGGGGGGGGGGGGGGGGGGGGGGGGGGGGGGGGGGGGGGGGGGGGGGGGGGGGGGGGGGGGGGGGGGGGGGGGGGGGGGGGGGGGGGGGGGGGGGGGGGGGGGGGGGGGGGGGGGGGGGGGGGGGGGGGGGGGGGGGGGGGGGGGGGGGGGGGGGGGGGGGGGGGGGGGGGGGGGGGGGGGGGGGGGGGGGGGGGGGGGGGGGGGGGGGGGGGGGGGGGGGGGGGGGGGGGGGGGGGGGGGGGGGGGGGGGGGGGGGGGGGGGGGGGGGGGGGGGGGGGGGGGGGGGGGGGGGGGGGGGGGGGGGGGGGGGGGGGGGGGGGGGGGGGGGGGGGGGGGGGGGGGGGGGGGGGGGGGGGGGGGGGGGGGGGGGGGGGGGGGGGGGGGGGGGGGGGGGGGGGGGGGGGGGGGGGGGGGGGGGGGGGGGGGGGGGGGGGGGGGGGGGGGGGGGGGGGGGGGGGGGGGGGGGGGGGGGGGGGGGGGGGGGGGGGGGGGGGGGGGGGGGGGGGGGGGGGGGGGGGGGGGGGGGGGGGGGGGGGGGGGGGGGGGGGGGGGGGGGGGGGGGGGGGGGGGGGGGGGGGGGGGGGGGGGGGGGGGGGGGGGGGGGGGGGGGGGGGGGGGGGGGGGGGGGGGGGGGGGGGGGGGGGGGGGGGGGGGGGGGGGGGGGGGGGGGGGGGGGGGGGGGGGGGGGGGGGGGGGGGGGGGGGGGGGGGGGGGGGGGGGGGGGGGGGGGGGGGGGGGGGGGGGGGGGGGGGGGGGGGGGGGGGGGGGGGGGGGGGGGGGGGGGGGGGGGGGGGGGGGGGGGGGGGGGGGGGGGGGGGGGGGGGGGGGGGGGGGGGGGGGGGGGGGGGGGGGGGGGGGGGGGGGGGGGGGGGGGGGGGGGGGGGGGGGGGGGGGGGGGGGGGGGGGGGGGGGGGGGGGGGGGGGGGGGGGGGGGGGGGGGGGGGGGGGGGGGGGGGGGGGGGGGGGGGGGGGGGGGGGGGGGGGGGGGGGGGGGGGGGGGGGGGGGGGGGGGGGGGGGGGGGGGGGGGGGGGGGGGGGGGGGGGGGGGGGGGGGGGGGGGGGGGGGGGGGGGGGGGGGGGGGGGGGGGGGGGGGGGGGGGGGGGGGGGGGGGGGGGGGGGGGGGGGGGGGGGGGGGGGGGGGGGGGGGGGGGGGGGGGGGGGGGGGGGGGGGGGGGGGGGGGGGGGGGGGGGGGGGGGGGGGGGGGGGGGGGGGGGGGGGGGGGGGGGGGGGGGGGGGGGGGGGGGGGGGGGGGGGGGGGGGGGGGGGGGGGGGGGGGGGGGGGGGGGGGGGGGGGGGGGGGGGGGGGGGGGGGGGGGGGGGGGGGGGGGGGGGGGGGGGGGGGGGGGGGGGGGGGGGGGGGGGGGGGGGGGGGGGGGGGGGGGGGGGGGGGGGGGGGGGGGGGGGGGGGGGGGGGGGGGGGGGGGGGGGGGGGGGGGGGGGGGGGGGGGGGGGGGGGGGGGGGGGGGGGGGGGGGGGGGGGGGGGGGGGGGGGGGGGGGGGGGGGGGGGGGGGGGGGGGGGGGGGGGGGGGGGGGGGGGGGGGGGGGGGGGGGGGGGGGGGGGGGGGGGGGGGGGGGGGGGGGGGGGGGGGGGGGGGGGGGGGGGGGGGGGGGGGGGGGGGGGGGGGGGGGGGGGGGGGGGGGGGGGGGGGGGGGGGGGGGGGGGGGGGGGGGGGGGGGGGGGGGGGGGGGGGGGGGGGGGGGGGGGGGGGGGGGGGGGGGGGGGGGGGGGGGGGGGGGGGGGGGGGGGGGGGGGGGGGGGGGGGGGGGGGGGGGGGGGGGGGGGGGGGGGGGGGGGGGGGGGGGGGGGGGGGGGGGGGGGGGGGGGGGGGGGGGGGGGGGGGGGGGGGGGGGGGGGGGGGGGGGGGGGGGGGGGGGGGGGGGGGGGGGGGGGGGGGGGGGGGGGGGGGGGGGGGGGGGGGGGGGGGGGGGGGGGGGGGGGGGGGGGGGGGGGGGGGGGGGGGGGGGGGGGGGGGGGGGGGGGGGGGGGGGGGGGGGGGGGGGGGGGGGGGGGGGGGGGGGGGGGGGGGGGGGGGGGGGGGGGGGGGGGGGGGGGGGGGGGGGGGGGGGGGGGGGGGGGGGGGGGGGGGGGGGGGGGGGGGGGGGGGGGGGGGGGGGGGGGGGGGGGGGGGGGGGGGGGGGGGGGGGGGGGGGGGGGGGGGGGGGGGGGGGGGGGGGGGGGGGGGGGGGGGGGGGGGGGGGGGGGGGGGGGGGGGGGGGGGGGGGGGGGGGGGGGGGGGGGGGGGGGGGGGGGGGGGGGGGGGGGGGGGGGGGGGGGGGGGGGGGGGGGGGGGGGGGGGGGGGGGGGGGGGGGGGGGGGGGGGGGGGGGGGGGGGGGGGGGGGGGGGGGGGGGGGGGGGGGGGGGGGGGGGGGGGGGGGGGGGGGGGGGGGGGGGGGGGGGGGGGGGGGGGGGGGGGGGGGGGGGGGGGGGGGGGGGGGGGGGGGGGGGGGGGGGGGGGGGGGGGGGGGGGGGGGGGGGGGGGGGGGGGGGGGGGGGGGGGGGGGGGGGGGGGGGGGGGGGGGGGGGGGGGGGGGGGGGGGGGGGGGGGGGGGGGGGGGGGGGGGGGGGGGGGGGGGGGGGGGGGGGGGGGGGGGGGGGGGGGGGGGGGGGGGGGGGGGGGGGGGGGGGGGGGGGGGGGGGGGGGGGGGGGGGGGGGGGGGGGGGGGGGGGGGGGGGGGGGGGGGGGGGGGGGGGGGGGGGGGGGGGGGGGGGGGGGGGGGGGGGGGGGGGGGGGGGGGGGGGGGGGGGGGGGGGGGGGGGGGGGGGGGGGGGGGGGGGGGGGGGGGGGGGGGGGGGGGGGGGGGGGGGGGGGGGGGGGGGGGGGGGGGGGGGGGGGGGGGGGGGGGGGGGGGGGGGGGGGGGGGGGGGGGGGGGGGGGGGGGGGGGGGGGGGGGGGGGGGGGGGGGGGGGGGGGGGGGGGGGGGGGGGGGGGGGGGGGGGGGGGGGGGGGGGGGGGGGGGGGGGGGGGGGGGGGGGGGGGGGGGGGGGGGGGGGGGGGGGGGGGGGGGGGGGGGGGGGGGGGGGGGGGGGGGGGGGGGGGGGGGGGGGGGGGGGGGGGGGGGGGGGGGGGGGGGGGGGGGGGGGGGGGGGGGGGGGGGGGGGGGGGGGGGGGGGGGGGGGGGGGGGGGGGGGGGGGGGGGGGGGGGGGGGGGGGGGGGGGGGGGGGGGGGGGGGGGGGGGGGGGGGGGGGGGGGGGGGGGGGGGGGGGGGGGGGGGGGGGGGGGGGGGGGGGGGGGGGGGGGGGGGGGGGGGGGGGGGGGGGGGGGGGGGGGGGGGGGGGGGGGGGGGGGGGGGGGGGGGGGGGGGGGGGGGGGGGGGGGGGGGGGGGGGGGGGGGGGGGGGGGGGGGGGGGGGGGGGGGGGGGGGGGGGGGGGGGGGGGGGGGGGGGGGGGGGGGGGGGGGGGGGGGGGGGGGGGGGGGGGGGGGGGGGGGGGGGGGGGGGGGGTGTGGGGGGGGGGGGGGGGGGGGGGGGGGGGGGGGGGGGGGGGGGGGGGGGGGGGGGGGGGGGGGGGGGGGGGGGGGGGGGGGGGGGGGGGGGGGGGGGGGGGGGGGGGGGGGGGGGGGGGGGGGGGGGGGGGGGGGGGGGGGGGGGGGGGGGGGGGGGGGGGGGGGGGGGGGGGGGGGGGGGGGGGGGGGGGGGGGGGGGGGGGGGGGGGGGGGGGGGGGGGGGGGGGGGGGGGGGGGGGGGGGGGGGGGGGGGGGGGGGGGGGGGGGGGGGGGGGGGGGGGGGGGGGGGGGGGGGGGGGGGGGGGGGGGGGGGGGGGGGGGGGGGGGGGGGGGGGGGGGGGGGGGGGGGGGGGGGGGGGGGGGGGGGGGGGGGGGGGGGGGGGGGGGGGGGGGGGGGGGGGGGGGGGGGGGGGGGGGGGGGGGGGGGGGGGGGGGGGGGGGGGGGGGGGGGGGGGGGGGGGGGGGGGGGGGGGGGGGGGGGGGGGGGGGGGGGGGGGGGGGGGGGGGGGGGGGGGGGGGGGGGGGGGGGGGGGGGGGGGGGGGGGGGGGGGGGGGGGGGGGGGGGGGGGGGGGGGGGGGGGGGGGGGGGGGGGGGGGGGGGGGGGGGGGGGGGGGGGGGGGGGGGGGGGGGGGGGGGGGGGGGGGGGGGGGGGGGGGGGGGGGGGGGGGGGGGGGGGGGGGGGGGGGGGGGGGGGGGGGGGGGGGGGGGGGGGGGGGGGGGGGGGGGGGGGGGGGGGGGGGGGGGGGGGGGGGGGGGGGGGGGGGGGGGGGGGGGGGGGGGGGGGGGGGGGGGGGGGGGGGGGGGGGGGGGGGGGGGGGGGGGGGGGGGGGGGGGGGGGGGGGGGGGGGGGGGGGGGGGGGGGGGGGGGGGGGGGGGGGGGGGGGGGGGGGGGGGGGGGGGGGGGGGGGGGGGGGGGGGGGGGGGGGGGGGGGGGGGGGGGGGGGGGGGGGGGGGGGGGGGGGGGGGGGGGGGGGGGGGGGGGGGGGGGGGGGGGGGGGGGGGGGGGGGGGGGGGGGGGGGGGGGGGGGGGGGGGGGGGGGGGGGGGGGGGGGGGGGGGGGGGGGGGGGGGGGGGGGGGGGGGGGGGGGGGGGGGGGGGGGGGGGGGGGGGGGGGGGGGGGGGGGGGGGGGGGGGGGGGGGGGGGGGGGGGGGGGGGGGGGGGGGGGGGGGGGGGGGGGGGGGGGGGGGGGGGGGGGGGGGGGGGGGGGGGGGGGGGGGGGGGGGGGGGGGGGGGGGGGGGGGGGGGGGGGGGGGGGGGGGGGGGGGGGGGGGGGGGGGGGGGGGGGGGGGGGGGGGGGGGGGGGGGGGGGGGGGGGGGGGGGGGGGGGGGGGGGGGGGGGGGGGGGGGGGGGGGGGGGGGGGGGGGGGGGGGGGGGGGGGGGGGGGGGGGGGGGGGGGGGGGGGGGGGGGGGGGGGGGGGGGGGGGGGGGGGGGGGGGGGGGGGGGGGGGGGGGGGGGGGGGGGGGGGGGGGGGGGGGGGGGGGGGGGGGGGGGGGGGGGGGGGGGGGGGGGGGGGGGGGGGGGGGGGGGGGGGGGGGGGGGGGGGGGGGGGGGGGGGGGGGGGGGGGGGGGGGGGGGGGGGGGGGGGGGGGGGGGGGGGGGGGGGGGGGGGGGGGGGGGGGGGGGGGGGGGGGGGGGGGGGGGGGGGGGGGGGGGGGGGGGGGGGGGGGGGGGGGGGGGGGGGGGGGGGGGGGGGGGGGGGGGGGGGGGGGGGGGGGGGGGGGGGGGGGGGGGGGGGGGGGGGGGGGGGGGGGGGGGGGGGGGGGGGGGGGGGGGGGGGGGGGGGGGGGGGGGGGGGGGGGGGGGGGGGGGGGGGGGGGGGGGGGGGGGGGGGGGGGGGGGGGGGGGGGGGGGGGGGGGGGGGGGGGGGGGGGGGGGGGGGGGGGGGGGGGGGGGGGGGGGGGGGGGGGGGGGGGGGGGGGGGGGGGGGGGGGGGGGGGGGGGGGGGGGGGGGGGGGGGGGGGGGGGGGGGGGGGGGGGGGGGGGGGGGGGGGGGGGGGGGGGGGGGGGGGGGGGGGGGGGGGGGGGGGGGGGGGGGGGGGGGGGGGGGGGGGGGGGGGGGGGGGGGGGGGGGGGGGGGGGGGGGGGGGGGGGGGGGGGGGGGGGGGGGGGGGGGGGGGGGGGGGGGGGGGGGGGGGGGGGGGGGGGGGGGGGGGGGGGGGGGGGGGGGGGGGGGGGGGGGGGGGGGGGGGGGGGGGGGGGGGGGGGGGGGGGGGGGGGGGGGGGGGGGGGGGGGGGGGGGGGGGGGGGGGGGGGGGGGGGGGGGGGGGGGGGGGGGGGGGGGGGGGGGGGGGGGGGGGGGGGGGGGGGGGGGGGGGGGGGGGGGGGGGGGGGGGGGGGGGGGGGGGGGGGGGGGGGGGGGGGGGGGGGGGGGGGGGGGGGGGGGGGGGGGGGGGGGGGGGGGGGGGGGGGGGGGGGGGGGGGGGGGGGGGGGGGGGGGGGGGGGGGGGGGGGGGGGGGGGGGGGGGGGGGGGGGGGGGGGGGGGGGGGGGGGGGGGGGGGGGGGGGGGGGGGGGGGGGGGGGGGGGGGGGGGGGGGGGGGGGGGGGGGGGGGGGGGGGGGGGGGGGGGGGGGGGGGGGGGGGGGGGGGGGGGGGGGGGGGGGGGGGGGGGGGGGGGGGGGGGGGGGGGGGGGGGGGGGGGGGGGGGGGGGGGGGGGGGGGGGGGGGGGGGGGGGGGGGGGGGGGGGGGGGGGGGGGGGGGGGGGGGGGGGGGGGGGGGGGGGGGGGGGGGGGGGGGGGGGGGGGGGGGGGGGGGGGGGGGGGGGGGGGGGGGGGGGGGGGGGGGGGGGGGGGGGGGGGGGGGGGGGGGGGGGGGGGGGGGGGGGGGGGGGGGGGGGGGGGGGGGGGGGGGGGGGGGGGGGGGGGGGGGGGGGGGGGGGGGGGGGGGGGGGGGGGGGGGGGGGGGGGGGGGGGGGGGGGGGGGGGGGGGGGGGGGGGGGGGGGGGGGGGGGGGGGGGGGGGGGGGGGGGGGGGGGGGGGGGGGGGGGGGGGGGGGGGGGGGGGGGGGGGGGGGGGGGGGGGGGGGGGGGGGGGGGGGGGGGGGGGGGGGGGGGGGGGGGGGGGGGGGGGGGGGGGGGGGGGGGGGGGGGGGGGGGGGGGGGGGGGGGGGGGGGGGGGGGGGGGGGGGGGGGGGGGGGGGGGGGGGGGGGGGGGGGGGGGGGGGGGGGGGGGGGGGGGGGGGGGGGGGGGGGGGGGGGGGGGGGGGGGGGGGGGGGGGGGGGGGGGGGGGGGGGGGGGGGGGGGGGGGGGGGGGGGGGGGGGGGGGGGGGGGGGGGGGGGGGGGGGGGGGGGGGGGGGGGGGGGGGGGGGGGGGGGGGGGGGGGGGGGGGGGGGGGGGGGGGGGGGGGGGGGGGGGGGGGGGGGGGGGGGGGGGGGGGGGGGGGGGGGGGGGGGGGGGGGGGGGGGGGGGGGGGGGGGGGGGGGGGGGGGGGGGGGGGGGGGGGGGGGGGGGGGGGGGGGGGGGGGGGGGGGGGGGGGGGGGGGGGGGGGGGGGGGGGGGGGGGGGGGGGGGGGGGGGGGGGGGGGGGGGGGGGGGGGGGGGGGGGGGGGGGGGGGGGGGGGGGGGGGGGGGGGGGGGGGGGGGGGGGGGGGGGGGGGGGGGGGGGGGGGGGGGGGGGGGGGGGGGGGGGGGGGGGGGGGGGGGGGGGGGGGGGGGGGGGGGGGGGGGGGGGGGGGGGGGGGGGGGGGGGGGGGGGGGGGGGGGGGGGGGGGGGGGGGGGGGGGGGGGGGGGGGGGGGGGGGGGGGGGGGGGGGGGGGGGGGGGGGGGGGGGGGGGGGGGGGGGGGGGGGGGGGGGGGGGGGGGGGGGGGGGGGGGGGGGGGGGGGGGGGGGGGGGGGGGGGGGGGGGGGGGGGGGGGGGGGGGGGGGGGGGGGGGGGGGGGGGGGGGGGGGGGGGGGGGGGGGGGGGGGGGGGGGGGGGGGGGGGGGGGGGGGGGGGGGGGGGGGGGGGGGGGGGGGGGGGGGGGGGGGGGGGGGGGGGGGGGGGGGGGGGGGGGGGGGGGGGGGGGGGGGGGGGGGGGGGGGGGGGGGGGGGGGGGGGGGGGGGGGGGGGGGGGGGGGGGGGGGGGGGGGGGGGGGGGGGGGGGGGGGGGGGGGGGGGGGGGGGGGGGGGGGGGGGGGGGGGGGGGGGGGGGGGGGGGGGGGGGGGGGGGGGGGGGGGGGGGGGGGGGGGGGGGGGGGGGGGGGGGGGGGGGGGGGGGGGGGGGGGGGGGGGGGGGGGGGGGGGGGGGGGGGGGGGGGGGGGGGGGGGGGGGGGGGGGGGGGGGGGGGGGGGGGGGGGGGGGGGGGGGGGGGGGGGGGGGGGGGGGGGGGGGGGGGGGGGGGGGGGGGGGGGGGGGGGGGGGGGGGGGGGGGGGGGGGGGGGGGGGGGGGGGGGGGGGGGGGGGGGGGGGGGGGGGGGGGGGGGGGGGGGGGGGGGGGGGGGGGGGGGGGGGGGGGGGGGGGGGGGTTGGGGGGGGGGGGGGGGGGGGGGGGGGGGGGGGGGGGGGGGGGGGGGGGGGGGGGGGGGGGGGGGGGGGGGGGGGGGGGGGGGGGGGGGGGGGGGGGGGGGGGGGGGGGGGGGGGGGGGGGGGGGGGGGGGGGGGGGGGGGGGGGGGGGGGGGGGGGGGGGGGGGGGGGGGGGGGGGGGGGGGGGGGGGGGGGGGGGGGGGGGGGGGGGGGGGGGGGGGGGGGGGGGGGGGGGGGGGGGGGGGGGGGGGGGGGGGGGGGGGGGGGGGGGGGGGGGGGGGGGGGGGGGGGGGGGGGGGGGGGGGGGGGGGGGGGGGGGGGGGGGGGGGGGGGGGGGGGGGGGGGGGGGGGGGGGGGGGGGGGGGGGGGGGGGGGGGGGGGGGGGGGGGGGGGGGGGGGGGGGGGGGGGGGGGGGGGGGGGGGGGGGGGGGGGGGGGGGGGGGGGGGGGGGGGGGGGGGGGGGGGGGGGGGGGGGGGGGGGGGGGGGGGGGGGGGGGGGGGGGGGGGGGGGGGGGGGGGGGGGGGGGGGGGGGGGGGGGGGGGGGGGGGGGGGGGGGGGGGGGGGGGGGGGGGGGGGGGGGGGGGGGGGGGGGGGGGGGGGGGGGGGGGGGGGGGGGGGGGGGGGGGGGGGGGGGGGGGGGGGGGGGGGGGGGGGGGGGGGGGGGGGGGGGGGGGGGGGGGGGGGGGGGGGGGGGGGGGGGGGGGGGGGGGGGGGGGGGGGGGGGGGGGGGGGGGGGGGGGGGGGGGGGGGGGGGGGGGGGGGGGGGGGGGGGGGGGGGGGGGGGGGGGGGGGGGGGGGGGGGGGGGGGGGGGGGGGGGGGGGGGGGGGGGGGGGGGGGGGGGGGGGGGGGGGGGGGGGGGGGGGGGGGGGGGGGGGGGGGGGGGGGGGGGGGGGGGGGGGGGGGGGGGGGGGGGGGGGGGGGGGGGGGGGGGGGGGGGGGGGGGGGGGGGGGGGGGGGGGGGGGGGGGGGGGGGGGGGGGGGGGGGGGGGGGGGGGGGGGGGGGGGGGGGGGGGGGGGGGGGGGGGGGGGGGGGGGGGTTGGGGGGGGGGGGGGGGGGGGGGGGGGGGGGGGGGGGGGGGGGGGGGGGGGGGGGGGGGGGGGGGGGGGGGGGGGGGGGGGGGGGGGGGGGGGGGGGGGGGGGGGGGGGGGGGGGGGGGGGGGGGGGGGGGGGGGGGGGGGGGGGGGGGGGGGGGGGGGGGGGGGGGGGGGGGGGGGGGGGGGGGGGGGGGGGGGGGGGGGGGGGGGGGGGGGGGGGGGGGGGGGGGGGGGGGGGGGGGGGGGGGGGGGGGGGGGGGGGGGGGGGGGGGGGGGGGGGGGGGGGGGGGGGGGGGGGGGGGGGGGGGGGGGGGGGGGGGGGGGGGGGGGGGGGGGGGGGGGGGGGGGGGGGGGGGGGGGGGGGGGGGGGGGGGGGGGGGGGGGGGGGGGGGGGGGGGGGGGGGGGGGGGGGGGGGGGGGGGGGGGGGGGGGGGGGGGGGGGGGGGGGGGGGGGGGGGGGGGGGGGGGGGGGGGGGGGGGGGGGGGGGGGGGGGGGGGGGGGGGGGGGGGGGGGGGGGGGGGGGGGGGGGGGGGGGGGGGGGGGGGGGGGGGGGGGGGGGGGGGGGGGGGGGGGGGGGGGGGGGGGGGGGGGGGGGGGGGGGGGGGGGGGGGGGGGGGGGGGGGGGGGGGGGGGGGGGGGGGGGGGGGGGGGGGGGGGGGGGGGGGGGGGGGGGGGGGGGGGGGGGGGGGGGGGGGGGGGGGGGGGGGGGGGGGGGGGGGGGGGGGGGGGGGGGGGGGGGGGGGGGGGGGGGGGGGGGGGGGGGGGGGGGGGGGGGGGGGGGGGGGGGGGGGGGGGGGGGGGGGGGGGGGGGGGGGGGGGGGGGGGGGGGGGGGGGGGGGGGGGGGGGGGGGGGGGGGGGGGGGGGGGGGGGGGGGGGGGGGGGGGGGGGGGGGGGGGGGGGGGGGGGGGGGGGGGGGGGGGGGGGGGGGGGGGGGGGGGGGGGGGGGGGGGGGGGGGGGGGGGGGGGGGGGGGGGGGGGGGGGGGGGGGGGGGGGGGGGGGGGGGGGGGGGGGGGGGGGGGGGGGGGGGGGGGGGGGGGGGGGGGGGGGGGGGGGGGGGGGGGGGGGGGGGGGGGGGGGGGGGGGGGGGGGGGGGGGGGGGGGGGGGGGGGGGGGGGGGGGGGGGGGGGGGGGGGGGGGGGGGGGGGGGGGGGGGGGGGGGGGGGGGGGGGGGGGGGGGGGGGGGGGGGGGGGGGGGGGGGGGGGGGGGGGGGGGGGGGGGGGGGGGGGGGGGGGGGGGGGGGGGGGGGGGGGGGGGGGGGGGGGGGGGGGGGGGGGGGGGGGGGGGGGGGGGGGGGGGGGGGGGGGGGGGGGGGGGGGGGGGGGGGGGGGGGGGGGGGGGGGGGGGGGGGGGGGGGGGGGGGGGGGGGGGGGGGGGGGGGGGGGGGGGGGGGGGGGGGGGGGGGGGGGGGGGGGGGGGGGGGGGGGGGGGGGGGGGGGGGGGGGGGGGGGGGGGGGTTTGGGGGGGGGGGGGGGGGGGGGGGGGGGGGGGGGGGGGGGGGGGGGGGGGGGGGGGGGGGGGGGGGGGGGGGGGGGGGGGGGGGGGGGGGGGGGGGGGGGGGGGGGGGGGGGGGGGGGGGGGGGGGGGGGGGGGGGGGGGGGGGGGGGGGGGGGGGGGGGGGGGGGGGGGGGGTGGGGGGGGGGGGGGGGGGGGGGGGGGGGGGGGGGGGGGGGGGGGGGGGGGGGGGGGGGGGGGGGGGGGGGGGGGGGGGGGGGGGGGGGGGGGGGGGGGGGGGGGGGGGGGGGGGGGGGGGGGGGGGGGGGGGGGGGGGGGGGGGGGGGGGGGGGGGGGGGGGGGGGGGGGGGGGGGGGGGGGGGGGGGGGGGGGGGGGGGGGGGGGGGGGGGGGGGGGGGGGGGGGGGGGGGGGGGGGGGGGGGGGGGGGGGGGGGGGGGGGGGGGGGGGGGGGGGGGGGGGGGGGGGGGGGGGGGGGGGGGGGGGGGGGGGGGGGGGGGGGGGGGGGGGGGGGGGGGGGGGGGGGGGGGGGGGGGGGGGGGGGGGGGGGGGGGGGGGGGGGGGGGGGGGGGGGGGGGGGGGGGGGGGGGGGGGGGGGGGGGGGGGGGGGGGGGGGGGGGGGGGGGGGGGGGGGGGGGGGGGGGGGGGGGGGGGGGGGGGGGGGGGGGGGGGGGGGGGGGGGGGGGGGGGGGGGGGGGGGGGGGGGGGGGGGGGGGGGGGGGGGGGGGGGGGGGGGGGGGGGGGGGGGGGGGGGGGGGGGGGGGGGGGGGGGGGGGGGGGGGGGGGGGGGGGGGGGGGGGGGGGGGGGGGGGGGGGGGGGGGGGGGGGGGGGGGGGGGGGGGGGGGGGGGGGGGGGGGGGGGGGGGGGGGGGGGGGGGGGGGGGGGGGGGGGGGGGGGGGGGGGGGGGGGGGGGGGGGGGGGGGGGGGGGGGGGGGGGGGGGGGGGGGGGGGGGGGGGGGGGGGGGGGGGGGGGGGGGGGGGGGGGGGGGGGGGGGGGGGGGGGGGGGGGGGGGGGGGGGGGGGGGGGGGGGGGGGGGGGGGGGGGGGGGGGGGGGGGGGGGGGGGGGGGGGGGGGGGGGGGGGGGGGGGGGGGGGGGGGGGGGGGGGGGGGGGGGGGGGGGGGGGGGGGGGGGGGGGGGGGGGGGGGGGGGGGGGGGGGGGGGGGGGGGGGGGGGGGGGGGGGGGGGGGGGGGGGGGGGGGGGGGGGGGGGGGGGGGGGGGGGGGGGGGGGGGGGGGGGGGGGGGGGGGGGGGGGGGGGGGGGGGGGGGGGGGGGGGGGGGGGGGGGGGGGGGGGGGGGGGGGGGGGGGGGGGGGGGGGGGGGGGGGGGGGGGGGGGGGGGGGGGGGGGGGGGGGGGGGGGGGGGGGGGGGGGGGGGGGGGGGGGGGGGGGGGGGGGGGGGGGGGGGGGGGGGGGGGGGGGGGGGGGGGGGGGGGGGGGGGGGGGGGGGGGGGGGGGGGGGGGGGGGGGGGGGGGGGGGGGGGGGGGGGGGGGGGGGGGGGGGGGGGGGGGGGGGGGGGGGGGGGGGGGGGGGGGGGGGGGGGGGGGGGGGGGGGGGGGGGGGGGGGGGGGGGGGGGGGGGGGGGGGGGGGGGGGGGGGGGGGGGGGGGGGGGGGGGGGGGGGGGGGGGGGGGGGGGGGGGGGGGGGGGGGGGGGGGGGGGGGGGGGGGGGGGGGGGGGGGGGGGGGGGGGGGGGGGGGGGGGGGGGGGGGGGGGGGGGGGGGGGGGGGGGGGGGGGGGGGGGGGGGGGGGGGGGGGGGGGGGGGGGGGGGGGGGGGGGGGGGGGGGGGGGGGGGGGGGGGGGGGGGGGGGGGGGGGGGGGGGGGGGGGGGGGGGGGGGGGGGGGGGGGGGGGGGGGGGGGGGGGGGGGGGGGGGGGGGGGGGGGGGGGGGGGGGGGGGGGGGGGGGGGGGGGGGGGGGGGGGGGGGGGGGGGGGGGGGGGGGGGGGGGGGGGGGGGGGGGGGGGGGGGGGGGGGGGGGGGGGGGGGGGGGGGGGGGGGGGGGGGGGGGGGGGGGGGGGGGGGGGGGGGGGGGGGGGGGGGGGGGGGGGGGGGGGGGGGGGGGGGGGGGGGGGGGGGGGGGGGGGGGGGGGGGGGGGGGGGGGGGGGGGGGGGGGGGGGGGGGGGGGGGGGGGGGGGGGGGGGGGGGGGGGGGGGGGGGGGGGGGGGGGGGGGGGGGGGGGGGGGGGGGGGGGGGGGGGGGGGGGGGGGGGGGGGGGGGGGGGGGGGGGGGGGGGGGGGGGGGGGGGGGGGGGGGGGGGGGGGGGGGGGGGGGGGGGGGGGGGGGGGGGGGGGGGGGGGGGGGGGGGGGGGGGGGGGGGGGGGGGGGGGGGGGGGGGGGGGGGGGGGGGGGGGGGGGGGGGGGGGGGGGGGGGGGGGGGGGGGGGGGGGGGGGGGGGGGGGGGGGGGGGGGGGGGGGGGGGGGGGGGGGGGGGGGGGGGGGGGGGGGGGGGGGGGGGGGGGGGGGGGGGGGGGGGGGGGGGGGGGGGGGGGGGGGGGGGGGGGGGGGGGGGGGGGGGGGGGGGGGGGGGGGGGGGGGGGGGGGGGGGGGGGGGGGGGGGGGGGGGGGGGGGGGGGGGGGGGGGGGGGGGGGGGGGGGGGGGGGGGGGGGGGGGGGGGGGGGGGGGGGGGGGGGGGGGGGGGGGGGGGGGGGGGGGGGGGGGGGGGGGGGGGGGGGGGGGGGGGGGGGGGGGGGGGGGGGGGGGGGGGGGGGGGGGGGGGGGGGGGGGGGGGGGGGGGGGGGGGGGGGGGGGGGGGGGGGGGGGGGGGGGGGGGGGGGGGGGGGGGGGGGGGGGGGGGGGGGGGGGGGGGGGGGGGGGGGGGGGGGGGGGGGGGGGGGGGGGGGGGGGGGGGGGGGGGGGGGGGGGGGGGGGGGGGGGGGGGGGGGGGGGGGGGGGGGGGGGGGGGGGGGGGGGGGGGGGGGGGGGGGGGGGGGGGGGGGGGGGGGGGGGGGGGGGGGGGGGGGGGGGGGGGGGGGGGGGGGGGGGGGGGGGGGGGGGGGGGGGGGGGGGGGGGGGGGGGGGGGGGGGGGGGGGGGGGGGGGGGGGGGGGGGGGGGGGGGGGGGGGGGGGGGGGGGGGGGGGGGGGGGGGGGGGGGGGGGGGGGGGGGGGGGGGGGGGGGGGGGGGGGGGGGGGGGGGGGGGGGGGGGGGGGGGGGGGGGGGGGGGGGGGGGGGGGGGGGGGGGGGGGGGGGGGGGGGGGGGGGGGGGGGGGGGGGGGGGGGGGGGGGGGGGGGGGGGGGGGGGGGGGGGGGGGGGGGGGGGGGGGGGGGGGGGGGGGGGGGGGGGGGGGGTTGGGGGGGGGGGGGGGGGGGGGGGGGGGGGGGGGGGGGGGGGGGGGGGGGGGGGGGGGGGGGGGGGGGGGGGGGGGGGGGGGGGGGGGGGGGGGGGGGGGGGGGGGGGGGGGGGGGGGGGGGGGGGGGGGGGGGGGGGGGGGGGGGGGGGGGGGGGGGGGGGGGGGGGGGGGGGGGGGGGGGGGGGGGGGGGGGGGGGGGGGGGGGGGGGGGGGGGGGGGGGGGGGGGGGGGGGGGGGGGGGGGGGGGGGGGGGGGGGGGGGGGGGGGGGGGGGGGGGGGGGGGGGGGGGGGGGGGGGGGGGGGGGGGGGGGGGGGGGGGGGGGGGGGGGGGGGGGGGGGGGGGGGGGGGGGGGGGGGGGGGGGGGGGGGGGGGGGGGGGGGGGGGGGGGGGGGGGGGGGGGGGGGGGGGGGGGGGGGGGGGGGGGGGGGGGGGGGGGGGGGGGGGGGGGGGGGGGGGGGGGGGGGGGGGGGGGGGGGGGGGGGGGGGGGGGGGGGGGGGGGGGGGGGGGGGGGGGGGGGGGGGGGGGGGGGGGGGGGGGGGGGGGGGGGGGGGGGGGGGGGGGGGGGGGGGGGGGGGGGGGGGGGGGGGGGGGGGGGGGGGGGGGGGGGGGGGGGGGGGGGGGGGGGGGGGGGGGGGGGGGGGGGGGGGGGGGGGGGGGGGGGGGGGGGGGGGGGGGGGGGGGGGGGGGGGGGGGGGGGGGGGGGGGGGGGGGGGGGGGGGGGGGGGGGGGGGGGGGGGGGGGGGGGGGGGGGGGGGGGGGGGGGGGGGGGGGGGGGGGGGGGGGGGGGGGGGGGGGGGGGGGGGGGGGGGGGGGGGGGGGGGGGGGGGGGGGGGGGGGGGGGGGGGGGGGGGGGGGGGGGGGGGGGGGGGGGGGGGGGGGGGGGGGGGGGGGGGGGGGGGGGGGGGGGGGGGGGGGGGGGGGGGGGGGGGGGGGGGGGGGGGGGGGGGGGGGGGGGGGGGGGGGGGGGGGGGGGGGGGGGGGGGGGGGGGGGGGGGGGGGGGGGGGGGGGGGGGGGGGGGGGGGGGGGGGGGGGGGGGGGGGGGGGGGGGGGGGGGGGGGGGGGGGGGGGGGGGGGGGGGGGGGGGGGGGGGGGGGGGGGGGGGGGGGGGGGGGGGGGGGGGGGGGGGGGGGGGGGGGGGGGGGGGGGGGGGGGGGGGGGGGGGGGGGGGGGGGGGGGGGGGGGGGGGGGGGGGGGGGGGGGGGGGGGGGGGGGGGGGGGGGGGGGGGGGGGGGGGGGGGGGGGGGGGGGGGGGGGGGGGGGGGGGGGGGGGGGGGGGGGGGGGGGGGGGGGGGGGGGGGGGGGGGGGGGGGGGGGGGGGGGGGGGGGGGGGGGGGGGGGGGGGGGGGGGGGGGGGGGTGGGGGGGGGGGGGGGGGGGGGGGGGGGGGGGGGGGGGGGGGGGGGGGGGGGGGGGGGGGGGGGGGGGGGGGGGGGGGGGGGGGGGGGGGGGGGGGGGGGGGGGGGGGGGGGGGGGGGGGGGGGGGGGGGGGGGGGGGGGGGGGGGGGGGGGGGGGGGGGGGGGGGGGGGGGGGGGGGGGGGGGGGGGGGGGGGGGGGGGGGGGGGGGGGGGGGGGGGGGGGGGGGGGGGGGGGGGGGGGGGGGGGGGGGGGGGGGGGGGGGGGGGGGGGGGGGGGGGGGGGGGGGGGGGGGGGGGGGGGGGGGGGGGGGGGGGGGGGGGGGGGGGGGGGGGGGGGGGGGGGGGGGGGGGGGGGGGGGGGGGGGGGGGGGGGGGGGGGGGGGGGGGGGGGGGGGGGGGGGGGGGGGGGGGGGGGGGGGGGGGGGGGGGGGGGGGGGGGGGGGGGGGGGGGGGGGGGGGGGGGGGGGGGGGGGGGTGGGGGGGGGGGGGGGGGGGGGGGGGGGGGGGGGGGGGGGGGGGGGGGGGGGGGGGGGGGGGGGGGGGGGGGGGGGGGGGGGGGGGGGGGGGGGGGGGGGGGGGGGGGGGGGGGGGGGGGGGGGGGGGGGGGGGGGGGGGGGGGGGGGGGGGGGGGGGGGGGGGGGGGGGGGGGGGGGGGGGGGGGGGGGGGGGGGGGGGGGGGGGGGGGGGGGGGGGGGGGGGGGGGGGGGGGGGGGGGGGGGGGGGGGGGGGGGGGGGGGGGGGGGGGGGGGGGGGGGGGGGGGGGGGGGGGGGGGGGGGGGGGGGGGGGGGGGGGGGGGGGGGGGGGGGGGGGGGGGGGGGGGGGGGGGGGGGGGGGGGGGGGGGGGGGGGGGGGGGGGGGGGGGGGGGGGGGGGGGGGGGGGGGGGGGGGGGGGGGGGGGGGGGGGGGGGGGGGGGGGGGGGGGGGGGGGGGGGGGGGGGGGGGGGGGGTGGGGGGGGGGGGGGGGGGGGGGGGGTGGGGGGGGGGGGGGGGGGGGGGGGGGGGGGGGGGGGGGGGGGGGGGGGGGGGGGGGGGGGGGGGGGGGGGGGGGGGGGGGGGGGGGGGGGGGGGGGGGGGGGGGGGGGGGGGGGGGGGGGGGGGGGGGGGGGGGGGGGGGGGGGGGGGGGGGGGGGGGGGGGGGGGGGGGGGGGGGGGGGGGGGGGGGGGGGGGGGGGGGGGGGGGGGGGGGGGGGGGGGGGGGGGGGGGGGGGGGGGGGGGGGGGGGGGGGGGGGGGGGGGGGGGGGGGGGGGGGGGGGGGGGGGGGGGGGGGGGGGGGGGGGGGGGGGGGGGGGGGGGGGGGGGGGGGGGGGGGGGGGGGGGGGGGGGGGGGGGGGGGGGGGGGGGGGGGGGGGGGGGGGGGGGGGGGGGGGGGGGGGGGGGGGGGGGGGGGGGGGGGGGGGGGGGGGGGGGGGGGGGGGGGGGGGGGGGGGGGGGGGGGGGGGGGGGGGGGGGGGGGGGGGGGGGGGGGGGGGGGGGGGGGGGGGGGGGGGGGGGGGGGGGGGGGGGGGGGGGGGGGGGGGGGGGGGGGGGGGGGGGGGGGGGGGGGGGGGGGGGGGGGGGGGGGGGGGGGGGGGGGGGGGGGGGGGGGGGGGGGGGGGGGGGGGGGGGGGGGGGGGGGGGGGGGGGGGGGGGGGGGGGGGGGGGGGGGGGGGGGGGGGGGGGGGGGGGGGGGGGGGGGGGGGGGGGGGGGGGGGGGGGGGGGGGGGGGGGGGGGGGGGGGGGGGGGGGGGGGGGGGGGGGGGGGGGGGGGGGGGGGGGGGGGGGGGGGGGGGGGGGGGGGGGGGGGGGGGGGGGGGGGGGGGGGGGGGGGGGGGGGGGGGGGGGGGGGGGGGGGGGGGGGGGGGGGGGGGGGGGGGGGGGGGGGGGGGGGGGGGGGGGGGGGGGGGGGGGGGGGGGGGGGGGGGGGGGGGGGGGGGGGGGGGGGGGGGGGGGGGGGGGGGGGGGGGGGGGGGGGGGGGGGGGGGGGGGGGGGGGGGGGGGGGGGGGGGGGGGGGGGGGGGGGGGGGGGGGGGGGGGGGGGGGGGGGGGGGGGGGGGGGGGGGGGGGGGGGGGGGGGGGGGGGGGGGGGGGGGGGGGGGGGGGGGGGGGGGGGGGGGGGGGGGGGGGGGGGGGGGGGGGGGGGGGGGGGGGGGGGGGGGGGGGGGGGGGGGGGGGGGGGGGGGGGGGGGGGGGGGGGGGGGGGGGGGGGGGGGGGGGGGGGGGGGGGGGGGGGGGGGGGGGGGGGGGGGGGGGGGGGGGGGGGGGGGGGGGGGGGGGGGGGGGGGGGGGGGGGGGGGGGGGGGGGGGGGGGGGGGGGGGGGGGGGGGGGGGGGGGGGGGGGGGGGGGGGGGGGGGGGGGGGGGGGGGGGGGGGGGGGGGGGGGGGGGGGGGGGGGGGGGGGGGGGGGGGGGGGGGGGGGGGGGGGGGGGGGGGGGGGGGGGGGGGGGGGGGGGGGGGGGGGGGGGGGGGGGGGGGGGGGGGGGGGGGGGGGGGGGGGGGGGGGGGGGGGGGGGGGGGGGGGGGGGGGGGGGGGGGGGGGGGGGGGGGGGGGGGGGGGGGGGGGGGGGGGGGGGGGGGGGGGGGGGGGGGGGGGGGGGGGGGGGGGGGGGGGGGGGGGGGGGGGGGGGGGGGGGGGGGGGGGGGGGGGGGGGGGGGGGGGGGGGGGGGGGGGGGGGGGGGGGGGGGGGGGGGGGGGGGGGGGGGGGGGGGGGGGGGGGGGGGGGGGGGGGGGGGGGGGGGGGGGGGGGGGGGGGGGGGGGGGGGGGGGGGGGGGGGGGGGGGGGGGGGGGGGGGGGGGGGGGGGGGGGGGGGGGGGGGGGGGGGGGGGGGGGGGGGGGGGGGGGGGGGGGGGGGGGGGGGGGGGGGGGGGGGGGGGGGGGGGGGGGGGGGGGGGGGGGGGGGGGGGGGGGGGGGGGGGGGGGGGGGGGGGGGGGGGGGGGGGGGGGGGGGGGGGGGGGCTTGGGGGGGGGGGGGGGGGGGGGGGGGGGGGGGGGGGGGGGGGGGGGGGGGGGGGGGGGGGGGGGGGGGGGGGGGGGGGGGGGGGGGGGGGGGGGGGGGGGGGGGGGGGGGGGGGGGGGGGGGGGGGGGGGGGGGGGGGGGGGGGGGGGGGGGGGGGGGGGGGGGGGGGGGGGGGGGGGGGGGGGGGGGGGGGGGGGGGGGGGGGGGGGGGGGGGGGGGGGGGGGGGGGGGGGGGGGGGGGGGGGGGGGGGGGGGGGGGGGGGGGGGGGGGGGGGGGGGGGGGGGGGGGGGGGGGGGGGGGGGGGGGGGGGGGGGGGGGGGGGGGGGGGGGGGGGGGGGGGGGGGGGGGGGGGGGGGGGGGGGGGGGGGGGGGGGGGGGGGGGGGGGGGGGGGGGGGGGGGGGGGGGGGGGGGGGGGGGGGGGGGGGGGGGGGGGGGGGGGGGGGGGGGGGGGGGGGGGGGGGGGGGGGGGGGGGGGGGGGGGGGGGGGGGGGGGGGGGGGGGGGGGGGGGGGGGGGGGGGGGGGGGGGGGGGGGGGGGGGGGGGGGGGGGGGGGGGGGGGGGGGGGGGGGGGGGGGGGGGGGGGGGGGGGGGGGGGGGGGGGGGGGGGGGGGGGGGGGGGGGGGGGGGGGGGGGGGGGGGGGGGGGGGGGGGGGGGGGGGGGGGGGGGGGGGGGGGGGGGGGGGGGGGGGGGGGGGGGGGGGGGGGGGGGGGGGGGGGGGGGGGGGGGGGGGGGGGGGGGGGGGGGGGGGGGGGGGGGGGGGGGGGGGGGGGGGGGGGGGGGGGGGGGGGGGGGGGGGGGGGGGGGGGGGGGGGGGGGGGGGGGGGGGGGGGGGGGGGGGGGGGGGGGGGGGGGGGGGGGGGGGGGGGGGGGGGGGGGGGGGGGGGGGGGGGGGGGGGGGGGGGGGGGGGGGGGGGGGGGGGGGGGGGGGGGGGGGGGGGGGGGGGGGGGGGGGGGGGGGGGGGGGGGGGGGGGGGGGGGGGGGGGGGGGGGGGGGGGGGGGGGGGGGGGGGGGGGGGGGGGGGGGGGGGGGGGGGGGGGGGGGGGGGGGGGGGGGGGGGGGGGGGGGGGGGGGGGGGGGGGGGGGGGGGGGGGGGGGGGGGGGGGGGGGGGGGGGGGGGGGGGGGGGGGGGGGGGGGGGGGGGGGGGGGGGGGGGGGGGGGGGGGGGGGGGGGGGGGGGGGGGGGGGGGGGGGGGGGGGGGGGGGGGGGGGGGGGGGGGGGGGGGGGGGGGGGGGGGGGGGGGGGGGGGGGGGGGGGGGGGGGGGGGGGGGGGGGGGGGGGGGGGGGGGGGGGGGGGGGGGGGGGGGGGGGGGGGGGGGGGGGGGGGGGGGGGGGGGGGGGGGGGGGGGGGGGGGGGGGGGGGGGGGGGGGGGGGGGGGGGGGGGGGGGGGGGGGGGGGGGGGGGGGGGGGGGGGGGGGGGGGGGGGGGGGGGGGGGGGGGGGGGGGGGGGGGGGGGGGGGGGGGGGGGGGGGGGGGGGGGGGGGGGGGGGGGGGGGGGGGGGGGGGGGGGGGGGGGGGGGGGGGGGGGGGGGGGGGGGGGGGGGGGGGGGGGGGGGGGGGGGGGGGGGGGGGGGGGGGGGGGGGGGGGGGGGGGGGGGGGGGGGGGGGGGGGGGGGGGGGGGGGGGGGGGGGGGGGGGGGGGGGGGGGGGGGGGGGGGGGGGGGGGGGGGGGGGGGGGGGGGGGGGGGGGGGGGGGGGGGGGGGGGGGGGGGGGGGGGGGGGGGGGGGGGGGGGGGGGGGGGGGGGGGGGGGGGGGGGGGGGGGGGGGGGGGGGGGGGGGGGGGGGGGGGGGGGGGGGGGGGGGGGGGGGGGGGGGGGGGGGGGGGGGGGGGGGGGGGGGGGGGGGGGGGGGGGGGGGGGGGGGGGGGGGGGGGGGGGGGGGGGGGGGGGGGGGGGGGGGGGGGGGGGGGGGGGGGGGGGGGGGGGGGGGGGGGGGGGGGGGGGGGGGGGGGGGGGGGGGGGGGGGGGGGGGGGGGGGGGGGGGGGGGGGGGGGGGGGGGGGGGGGGGGGGGGGGGGGGGGGGGGGGGGGGGGGGGGGGGGGGGGGGGGGGGGGGGGGGGGGGGGGGGGGGGGGGGGGGGGGGGGGGGGGGGGGGGGGGGGGGGGGGGGGGGGGGGGGGGGGGGGGGGGGGGGGGGGGGGGGGGGGGGGGGGGGGGGGGGGGGGGGGGGGGGGGGGGGGGGGGGGGGGGGGGGGGGGGGGGGGGGGGGGGGGGGGGGGGGGGGGGGGGGGGGGGGGGGGGGGGGGGGGGGGGGGGGGGGGGGGGGGGGGGGGGGGGGGGGGGGGGGGGGGGGGGGGGGGGGGGGGGGGGGGGGGGGGGGGGGGGGGGGGGGGGGGGGGGGGGGGGGGGGGGGGGGGGGGGGGGGGGGGGGGGGGGGGGGGGGGGGGGGGGGGGGGGGGGGGGGGGGGGGGGGGGGGGGGGGGGGGGGGGGGGGGGGGGGGGGGGGGGGGGGGGGGGGGGGGGGGGGGGGGGGGGGGGGGGGGGGGGGGGGGGGGGGGGGGGGGGGGGGGGGGGGGGGGGGGGGGGGGGGGGGGGGGGGGGGGGGGGGGGGGGGGGGGGGGGGGGGGGGGGGGGGGGGGGGGGGGGGGGGGGGGGGGGGGGGGGGGGGGGGGGGGGGGGGGGGGGGGGGGGGGGGGGGGGGGGGGGGGGGGGGGGGGGGGGGGGGGGGGGGGGGGGGGGGGGGGGGGGGGGGGGGGGGGGGGGGGGGGGGGGGGGGGGGGGGGGGGGGGGGGGGGGGGGGGGGGGGGGGGGGGGGGGGGGGGGGGGGGGGGGGGGGGGGGGGGGGGGGGGGGGGGGGGGGGGGGGGGGGGGGGGGGGGGGGGGGGGGGGGGGGGGGGGGGGGGGGGGGGGGGGGGGGGGGGGGGGGGGGGGGGGGGGGGGGGGGGGGGGGGGGGGGGGGGGGGGGGGGGGGGGGGGGGGGGGGGGGGGGGGGGGGGGGGGGGGGGGGGGGGGGGGGGGGGGGGGGGGGGGGGGGGGGGGGGGGGGGGGGGGGGGGGGGGGGGGGGGGGGGGGGGGGGGGGGGGGGGGGGGGGGGGGGGGGGGGGGGGGGGGGGGGGGGGGGGGGGGGGGGGGGGGGGGGGGGGGGGGGGGGGGGGGGGGGGGGGGGGGGGGGGGGGGGGGGGGGGGGGGGGGGGGGGGGGGGGGGGGGGGGGGGGGGGGGGGGGGGGGGGGGGGGGGGGGGGGGGGGGGGGGGGGGGGGGGGGGGGGGGGGGGGGGGGGGGGGGGGGGGGGGGGGGGGGGGGGGGGGGGGGGGGGGGGGGGGGGGGGGGGGGGGGGGGGGGGGGGGGGGGGGGGGGGGGGGGGGGGGGGGGGGGGGGGGGGGGGGGGGGGGGGGGGGGGGGGGGGGGGGGGGGGGGGGGGGGGGGGGGGGGGGGGGGGGGTTTGGGGGGGGGGGGATGTGGGGGGGGGTGGGGGGTAGTGTAGTTTGGGGTCGGGTGGGGGGGAGGTTAGTCACGGGGTGTGGTGGGTGGGTGGGAGTATTGTATCATTGGGATGGGGAGAATGGGTTAGATGGGGGGTTGGTGGGATGGGGGTGACCAGTGTTTGGGATGTGAGAGTGGGTGGGTGTGGTTTTGTTGTGGGGGAGGTGGGGGATGTGCTCAAGATTCGGAGGGGAGGTTGGGTTTTCCAGGTGAAAGGGGGTGAGGTGGTTGTGGGGTGGGGAGGTGGAGGGGTGTGATGTATGAGTCCAATGTGAAAATGTGTGCCACGATTGGTGCGGGGTATGGTTTAGGGTCTGAGTGTGGTGTGTTGATGTGGTGGGCTCAGGGTTGACTGGATGCCGGATTTGTTTGGGTTGGTATAGTTGGGTGTTGTTCATTTGATGTATGGTGGGTGTTCGTGGGGGAGTGTGGGTTGATGTGCTATTCATAGTTCACTTCATGTGATTCTGGAAGCAGAGTGGGTTGTGTTTTGTGGGGATGTGGTAAGAATTTGTGAAAATCGTTGGTGGTGTGGGGAGTGGGGGGTTTAGTGCTGAGGGGAATGTGGGGGATGTTTGGTGTTAGGGGGGTGGTGTAGTTGTGGGAGTGTGTGGGTGTGGTTTCGTTTGGGGTGAAGGATGTTGGGTTAATTGTTTGTGCTCATGGATTTCAAGTCAAATAGTAGTTGTTGTGTAATGCTTCGTTTTAAGTGTTTTATTGTCACCCGTTCACATAGCGTGATAACCAGTACATATAGCTTAGCCTCCATTTCTGTCCTATTGAAGGGGAGTTAGCTAGGAGTCTGGTAAAATGTATCACTGTGATACAAGTGGAGAAGGAAGTAACTTGGAGCATTGGGATGCCTAGGTGGTGTGTGAATTAGCGGGACGTAAGAGAAGCACGAGCCGCTGATTATGGAGGAGGGGATGGTTTTTGAGGTGATGGGGAATGGAAGATGCCTGGGAATGAGGATGGGGGAAAGCTGGGAAAAAGAAAAAAAAGCGTTTGGTTTAGTTGGGGTTGAGATATGTTGGAGTGGGACGGTGTAGATTGGTCACAGCAGAACTATGATGACATGGTGGAGTACCATGGATCAGAATGTAAGAAGTGGGTTTGCGTGGTATTTGCCCTCATGTGTGGAAGATTGTAAAGGGCTGGAAGATGGGACAGGAGCCGAGGGGGGCTAAAAAAAAGTGGAAAGTCAACGGGGGTACAGATGGGTAACTCAGAGGAGGGGAAGGGTAAAAAGATACGCTTTTAAGGGGCGTTTCTTATCGAAGCAGCTAGGATCATAGCTTCCTTTGGCCCCCTATGTTTCATCAGAGTTTTCCTTTTTTCCATCAAAGCGGATACCTACTTGAATAATTCTGGTGTCCAATTCACTTGTTAATATTCCTAATTCTCACAGAAGATTGACTCCAGAGAAAGGCTTCTTGAGCTAGAGCTGTAACTGAGTGATGGATGCATTCACAGCAACACAAAGAAGTGTTCGTGCATGAAAGCTAAAAATTTAAGAAAGTTTGTGGGGCTTTTGTGGCAGTTACGTAATGTGGGGATTGGGGTTGAGGTGTTGGGGGGTGACTAGTGTTCAAATGGTGGTTTGAAATATCTGTTGTCAATGCCACAAGTCTTAAGTGAAGCAAAGAGATTCCACGTGGGAGTACAGGGGGTGTAACCTGTGATCTATGAGGTCTAACAGAAGCGGGTGCGTAGCATGTTTTCGTGGAATAGCTTGTGATGTCAGAAGGTGAAAGTAAATGCGTTTTAGCAACTTTCACACAGTAAGGAGTTTCAGGGCTTGGTGGCAAATGGCATGTTTGTGAAGATGTCCAGAAGGGTATGAGCGTGTTAATGGGGAGTAAGGCTTCTTGAGAGGAAAGTTGTAAGCTTGAGGATGATTTCATTCGTAGACGCGTTGGATAGTTTCCCCCGGTGAGCTTGTTCACCTTTTAGCCCTTCATGGGACTTGGGAATATGATCTCTTTGCCCCCATTCACACAAGATCTTGTCTTAGCGAAAGGAGGTCTGGCGTTATCTTCGTGGGCAGCAGGCCACAGGGGAAAAAAGGCTGTGCAAGAGTTGCGTCGACATAAGAGAGGGGATGTAACTCTGGTGACGATGAATGGATACAGCTCTGTATCACACTCTGTTGGGCATGACGTTTCTTACCTTGGCGGTCAGGGGGGGACAAAATGGGATTGAAGTAAGGAGTATAGTTTTCATCAGAAAGAAAGACTTGGTTTCTGTATTTGTTCCACCGGAGGGAGTATTGGTCCTACCGTGCTGTCCCTTATACTCAACTCTTGCCAATTCAACTGGCAGAACGTCCCCTCCAAGCGATAATCGGTTCTTGATTCATGCAGTAAATTAGGCTAGAATGAATTTGTGTCACACGAAATCATAGAAGATCTGTATTTAGGATAAGCTTCCTTTCTCTTTGTTTGCCGATAAATGATTTACACTGTTGGCATCACGCTATGGTATGTCAAAGTGATCGGCGGAAATGGGTCTGTTTTCCAGATTTCCACGCTTTGAAATAAAGGATATTTTAAGAATATTTCCATTTTACACCATAGCCTATTTAAGTCGGTGAGCTTGTATTAATGATCACTAGAGCAATTTCTCCAGAAAGATGCTTTCTTTCCAGATTTGGTTTATCTGATGTATAGGTTTCCTTTTTCATTCCATCACTCATTTTAATATGAGGGGGAAAGCTGAAAACAAAAACTCTAGTGGAATTCCATTAAATATCCTGTTGATTAGATGCTGTAGTTTACTTGATATTTTTAACTCTTAGCAGATAAGGCTTCTTAGAGTTTTTGCTTACTCTCGGTGAGGCCATACTTTTTTTAGATCACAAAGATTAGTTTTCCAGAAAGCTTCTTTCTCTTTGTTATCTTAGAGGAGGGAGTATTTCCTGTTGGCCCTATAGTCTTCAAAGGGGGGGATCCCAGAAATATGGTGTTCTCAGATTTCCACAGACATTTGTAAGGCTAGCAAAAGAAGAGATCCACGATTTACTTACAGATGTAAAGCTCTGTGAGATGAATTGAGTCGGAAGTCACTATATCCTTTAGCGAGCAAGTTTCTTTCAGGAGGGGAGGAGAGCTGCCTTATCACTTTCCAGATTTCACATCTTGAAGGATAGGATTCCTTTTTCCAGGAGGAAAGCCCGTGACTATGTGAAGATGGCGGGGAGGGGAATCACAAAGCCAAGTTCTCAGTAATAGGAGGCTAGGTGAGGATTAAGTTATCGAGAGGTTATATTCCTTTTTTCACCATAGCCCTCTATGGTGCTTCCAAATGTCACTTACCTGTTGTGGGGAATTTACATATTTCACAGACGAAGGTTTCTCAGAAAGCTTCTTTCTCAGGGGGATCATCGGAGGATATTTCCTTTTGGCTCTATTTGGGAAGGGGGGATCCCAAATATCTCTGTTTTGCTCAGAAAGAGGTAAGGCTGTATGGAAAGGGGGGGGGAGGGGGATTAGGGTAACTCCTTAGTGAGTGGGCCTTATTTATCAGGGGGGAGGGATAGTTTCTCAGAAAGCGTTCTTTCTCCAGTTTTGGTCGGAGGAGTATTTCCTTTGGGGGGGTAGGCCCTTAAAATTTTCCAAATATCACTTTTGCTCAGATTCACCAGAAGGGAACTGGGGTTAGCGAAAGGGATGTTGTGGGGGGGGTTTGTAACTCTGGGATTCCTGTGGTTAATGATTTATGGAACACAAAGAGTTTCTCAAGAAAGCTTCTTTCTCTTTGTTATCGGAGGAATATTTCCTTTGGCCCTATAGTCTTCAATAGGGGATCCGAAATATCTGTTTCAGATTCCACAGAAATAAGGCTAGCAAAGAGATCCACGAAATAAGGATGTAACTCTGTGATGGAATGATTAACAGAACACAAGCAGTTTCTCAGAAAAGCTTCTTCCAGATTTCATCGGAGGATATTTCCTTTTTCACCATAGCCCTCTATGGCTTCAAAAATATCACTTTGCCAATTCCACAAGAACTGTCTTAGCGAAAAACAACAGCTTCTTGAGGGGAAAGCTGTAACTCTGTGAGATGATTTCACAGAACACAAAGAAGTTTCTTCTGAAAGCTTCTTTCTCTTTTTTACCGGAGGATATTTCCTTTGGCACTATAGTCTTCAAAGGGATCCGAAATATCTGTTCTCAGATTCCACAGAAATAAGGCTAGCAAAGAGATCCACGAAATACAGATGTAAACTCTGTGAGATGAATTAACAAGAAACACTAAGCAGTTTCTCAGAAAGCTTCTTTCCAGATTTCATCTGAGGATATTTCCTTTTTTTCATTCACCATAGCCCTCTATGGGGCTTCCAAATATCACTTTGCCAATTCCACAAGAACTGTCTTAGCGAAAGGCTTCTTGAGGGGAAAGCTGTAACTCTGTGAGATGATTTCACAGAACACAAAAGAAGTTTCTCAGAAAGCTTCTTTCTCTTTGTTATCGGAGGATATTTTTCCTTTGGCCCTATAGTCTTCAAAGGATCCGAAATATCTGTTCTCCAATTCCACAGAAATAAGGCTAGCAAAGAGATCCACGAAATACAGATGTAAACTCTGTGAGATGAATTAACAGAACACAAGAAGTTTCTCAGGAAAGCTTCTTTCCAGATTTCATCTGAGGATAATTTCCATCTTTTCACCAAGGGAAAGCCCTCTATGGGTTCTCCAGAATATCCACATTGCCAATAAGGCTTTCCCAAGGCTTCCAGGAAAGCTGTAACTCTGTTTGGAAGAACACGCTTCTTTCAGATTTCATCGGAGATATTTCCCTTTTTGGTTCACCATAAGCCCCATGGCCTTCCAAATATCACTTTGATTGCCAATTCCACAAGAACTGTTTTAGCGAAAGGCTTCTTGAGGGGAAAGCTGTAACTCTGTGAGATGATTTCACAGAACACAAAGAAGTTTCTCAGAAAGCTTCTTTCTCTTTTTTCATCGGAGGATATTTCCTTTGGCCCTATAGTCTTCAAAGGGATCCGAAATATCTGTTCTCAGATTCCACAGAAATAAGGCTAGCAAAGAGATCCACGAAATACAGATGTAACTCTGTGAGATGAATTAACAGAACACTAAGCAGTTTCTCAGAAAGCTTCTTTCCAGATTTCATCTGAGGATATTTCCTTTTTCACCATAGCCCTCTATGGGCTTCCAAATATCACTTTGCCAATTCCACAAGAACTGTCTTAGCGAAAGGCTTCTTGAGGGGAAAGCTGTAACTCTGTGAGATGATTTCACAGAACACAAAGAAGTTTCTCAGAAAGCTTCTTTCTCTTTGTTATCGAGGATATTTCCTTTGGCCCTATAGTCTTCAAAGGATCCGAAATATCTGTTCTCAGATTCCACAGAAATAAGGCTAGCAAAGAGATCCACGAAATACAGATGTAACTCTGTGAGATGAATTAACAGAACACTAAGCAGTTTCTCAGAAAGCTTCTTTCCAGATTTCATCTGAGGATATTTCCTTTTTCACCATAGCCCTCTATGGGCTTCCAAATATCACTTTGCCAATTCCACAAGAACTGTCTTAGCGAAAGGCTTCTTGAGGGAAAGCTGTAAACTCTGTGAGATGATTCACAGAACACAAAGAAGTTTCTCAGAAAGCTTCTTTCTCTTTGTTATCGGAGGATATTTCCTTTGGCCCTATAGTCTTCAAAGGGATCCGAAATATCTGTTCTCAATTCCACAGAAATAAGGCTAGCAAAGAGATCCACGAAATACAGATGTAACTCTGTGAGATGAATTAACAGAACACTAAGCAGTTTCTCAGAAAGCTTCTTTCCAGATTTCATCTGAGGATATTTCCTTTTTCACCATAGCCCTCTATGGCTTCCAAATATCACTTTGCCAATTCCACAAGAACTGTCTTAGCGAAAGGCTTCTTGAGGGAAAGCTGTAACTCTGTGAATGATTTCACAGAACACAAAGAAGTTTCTCAGAAAGCTTCTTTCTCTTTGTTATCGGAGGATATTTCCTTTGGCCCTATAGTCTTCAAAGGGATCCGAAATATCTGTTCTCAGATTCCACAGAAATAAGGCTAGCAAAGAGATCCACGAAATACAGATGTAACTCTGTGAGATGAATTAACAGAACACTAAGCAGTTTCTCAGAAAGCTTCTTTCCAGATTTCATCTGAGGATATTTCCTTTTTCACCATACCCCCATATGGGCTTCCAAATATCACTTTGCCAATTCCACAAGAACTGTCTTAACGAAAGCTTCTTGAGGGAAAGCTGTA
>NW_026089047.1:0-51991 GCF_024542745.1 Macaca thibetana thibetana | reverse complement strand
CTCAGAGAGCTTCTTTTGGGTGTTTCTTTGAGGATATTTCCTTTTACGTTACCATCCTAAATTCGCTCCCAAATATCCCTTTTCAGATTCCGTGGAAAGAGTGTTAGCAAACTACACCATGAAAAGAATGGTGTAACTGTGAGTTGAATTAAAACATCACAAAGAACTTTCTCAGAAAGCTTCTATCTAATATTTATCTGAGGTTATTGCCTTTGTCACCCTAGGTTTCAATGCTATCCAAAATATCCCTTCTCAAATTAAACAAAAACAGTGTTACCAAGCTGATCCATGAAAAGAGCCCTGTAACTCTGTGAGACAAATTAACACAGTATGAAGCAGTTTCTGAGAGAGCTTCCTTCTAGTTTTTATATGAGGTTATTTCCTTTGTTACCATAACGTTCAATGTTCTCCGAAATTTCCCATTGCAGATTCCAAGAAAACAGTGCTAGAAAACTGCTCAATGAAAAGAACAGTGTAACTCTGTGAGATGAATTCTCTCATCACAAAGCACTTTCTCATAAAGCTTCTCTCTGGTTTTAATCAGAGGATATTTCCTTTCTCACGATAGGCTTCAATGCGTTCCAAAATGTCCCTTTGCAGACTCTATGAAAACGGTGTTAGCAAACTGCTCCATGAATAGAAAGGTGTAACTCTGTGAGATGAATTCACAAACCACCAAGCAGTTTCTCAGAAAGTTTTCTTCTAGTTTTTGTCTGATGATATTTCCTTTGTCACCATCAGCCTCAATGCTCTCCAAAATATCCCATTCCAGATTCCAAGAAAACAGTGTTAGAAAACTAGTCAATGAAAAGAACAGTGTAACCCTGTGAGGTGAATTCACACATCACAAAGAACTTTCTCAGAAAGCTTCTTTCTATTTTTTATATGAGGATATTTCCTTTGTCACCATAGGCATCAATGTGATCCAAAATATCCCTTCTCAGATTCCCCAGAAACAGTTGCTATCAAACTGATTCATAAATAGAATCATGTAACTCTGTGAGACAAATTCAAAAATCACAAAGCAATTTCTCAGAATGTTTCTTTCTCGTATTTGTCTGAGGATATTTACTTTTTCACAATAAGTTTCAATGCATTCCGAAACAATCCCATTGCAGATTCCAAGTAAACAGTGTTAGCAACAACACAATGAAAGAACAGTGTAACTCTGTGTAATGAATTGACACATTAGAAGGCCATTCTCTCAGAAAGCTTCCTTTTGGTTATTTAATCTGAGGATATTTTCCCTTTGTCACCATATGCTTCAAGCGTCCCCAAAAATCCAAATGCAGGAATTCCACGGCAACAGGGTGGTGTTGATCAAACAGCACAGATTGTGCGCGAGAATAATGTAAGAGCTGCGTGCGTATAGAGATTGGTAGAGATGCACAATTCACTACCAGCACATGGAGGGGAATAGCGAGTGGGGGGACATCTACTGTGGCGGGAGGGCGCAGAGTCTCTCTATTGAGGCTTGAGGAATCGAGGGGTTTGTACATCTTTGATAGGCCTAATAGAGTTCCTTAGTCATTCGCGTACACTAAGAGGAAATCGACTCAATGACAGTGCCGCGAAATAGATATAACGTTTTCTGAGATATATCGCTTCAACAGCCCGCGGTGTACACTTAACACAGCGACGAGATAGTGTGATGGCAATCTACGTCATCTCATCAGAAGAGAATGGTGTAACTCTGTAAGATGAATTCCACGACATCACAAAGAACTTTCTTCCTCAAAAAGCTATTTATAGTTTTTTTATCTGAGGATATTTTTCCTTAGCCACCATAGTCTTCAATTTCAATCCAAAATTTCCCCTTCTCATTATTCCGCAAAGAAACAATGCTACCAAACTTATCCATGAAAAAGAATCATGTAACTCCATGAGATGAATTAACACATCATATAGGTGGTATCTCAAGAAAACCCTTTTAGGTTTTTATCTGATGATATTTAACTTATGCCACCGCTAGGGTGGGGGCTCGAGTAGAGGTGGGCTGCCACGCCTGGAATATCCTAGGTGTGGCAGAAGTCCACGAAGGATCCAGGAGCTATACGGGACACTGGATAGGGCCATTAATAGTAATGGATGTAACTGTGTGGAGATGAATTCACACATAGCAAAAGAACTGTACTCAAAAAGCTTTCATTTCCTAGATTTTATCCTGAGATATATCCTTTGTCACAATAGGTTTGCAATGCAATTCCAAAAATATCCTTTCTCAGATTCCTCAGAAACAGTGCTACCAAACTGATCCATGAAAAGAATCGTGTAACTCCTGTGAAATGAATTGACACCCTACAAAGTGGGTCTCTCAGAAAGCTTAATTTCTAGATTTTAATCTGAGGATTTTTTCCTTAATCACGCCATAGCTTCAAGGTGATCCACAATATCCCTTCTCAGATTCCCTCAAAAAACAGTGCCTACTCAAACTTCCATCCATGAAACGAGCGTGCGAGCGCAGTGAGCGTGCGAGCTGTAGAGATGAATGCATAAATCACAAAGCAATTTTTCTCTGAAACTTCTTTTTTAGTCTATCTGTCTGAGGATATTTCGTACTTTCACTATTGAGCCTCATGTAGAATCCCAAATATCCCTTTTTTCAGATTCCTTGGAAAACAGTGTTTACCAGAAACGTGCTCCTGAAAAAGACAAGTGTAAGTCTTGTGCGATGAATCAGTCATCAAAAAGAACTTCACAGAAAACTTTCATTATAGTGTTTTTTGACTGAGTGGGGATATGTTGGGTTCAGTGGGGGTTGTCAAACCGGAGAGGCTTGCAATGTGATACGCAAAATACCCCAAGGTGGTCGGGGTCGAAAGATTCCGCCTTTATAAACAACAGTGCCAGACCAATTTCTGCGCTCCACGGAAAAGAATTCACAAAATCACAAAGCCAGTTTTCTCAGAAATGTTATCATTGTAGTTTTTGTCTGAGAAATTTCATTTTCCATTCCACACTAAGTGTCCAATGCTACTCCGAAAATATGCGTCATTGCAGATTCCAGAGATAACAGTATTAACAAAACTGCATCAAAAGAAAAGAGACCAGTGAAAATTCTGCATGAACAGGATTATCACATGAACACAAAGCAGTTTTTCCCTCCAAAAGATTCTTATTGGTTTTTTCTCTGAAGATAATTTCTTTCTTTGTCTTCATGAGGGCTTCAATGCGTTCACAAATATCCTATTGCAGATTCCATGAAAACAGTGTTAACAATCTGCTCAATGAAAAAGTATGGTGTAACTCTGTTGAGATGAATTTCACACATCATAAAAGCAGTTTCTCAGAAAGCTTCATTTTTGGTTTTCCTATGAGGAAATTTCCTTTTTCACCATAGGCCTCAATGCGCGCGCAAATATCCCTTTCCAGACTCCACGAAAACTGTGCTAGCAAACTACTCCAGGAAAAGAATCGTGTAACTCTGTGAGATGAATTAACACAGCTGAACAGCCGTTGCTCAGAAAGCTTCTTTCTAGTTTTTTACATGACGATATTTCCTTTGTCACCGTAAGCTTCGATGCGCTCCAAAATATCCCATTGCATAATTCCAAGAATACAGTGTTAGCAAACTGCTCAATGAAAAGAACAGTGTAACTCTCTGTATGAAATCATACATCACAAAGAGTTTTTCTCAGAAATCTTTCTAGTTTTCATCTGACAATATTTCCTTTTTTCACCATAGGTCTCAAGGCAAACCCAAATGTAACTTTGCGGATTCCACAAAAACAGTGGTAGCAAACTGCTCCATGAAAAGAAAGGTGTAAACTCTGTAAGATGAATTCACACATCACAAAGAATCAGCTCAGAAAACTCCTTTCTAGTTTTTTATCTGAGGATGTTTTCCTTTGTCACCATAGGCTTCATGCACTCCCAAATATCTTATTGCAGATTCCACAAAAACAGTGTTATCAAAGTGCTCAATGAAATGAATGGTGTAAGTCTGTTAGATGAATTTAAACATCACAAAGCAGTTTCTCAGAAAGCTTCTTTTTGGTTTTTTCATGAGGATATTTCCTTTTTCAATATAGGCCTCAGTGACCTCCCTTGTATCCCTTTGCAGATTCCCCGAAAACTGTGTTAGCTAATTGCCCCATGAAAGTAAATGTGTAAAGTTCTGTGAGAATGAATTCACTCATCTCAAATAACTCTCTCAGATTGATTCTTTCCTAGTTTTTATCTGAGGATGTGTCGTTTGTCACCATATGCTTCAATGCGATCCCAAATATCCCTTCTCAATTCCCCCAAAATAGTGCAACCAAACTGATCCATGAAAAAGAATCATGTAACTCTTGAGATGAATTAACACATCGCAAAGCAGCTTCTCCATGAAGCTTTTTTCTAGTTTTCATGTGAGGGTATTTCCTTTGACACCATAAATTTCAATGCACTCTGAAATATCCCATTGCAGATTCCAAGAAATCAGTGTTAATCGCAAACTCCTCAATGAAAAGAGCAGTGTAAACTCTCTGACATGAATTCACACTTCACAAAGCAGTTTCTCAGAAATGCTTTTTTCCTTCTACTTTGTGTCTGAGGGATATTTCATTTCTCACAATAAGCTTCAATGCACTCCAAAGTATGCCATTGTAGATTCCTAGAAAACAGTTTTTAGCATACTGCCCCATGAAAAGAACAATGTAACTCTCTGCGTTGAATTCACACATCACAAAGCAGTTTCTCAGAAAGCTTCCTTCTAGTTTTTCTAATAGCATATTTCCTTTTACACTATAGGCCTCAAAGAGCTCCCAAGTATCCCTTTGCATAATTCCCTCAAAAACGGGTTCAGCAAACTGCTCCAAGAAAAGAATCATGGCTATTCTGTGAGATGAATACACACAGTTAACAAAGCAGTATCTCAGAAATTTACTTTCTAGTTTTTTATCTCGAGGATATTTTCCCTTTTACAAAATAGTTTCAATGCGATCCAAAATATTATTTCTCAGATTCCCCAAAAACAGTGCTACTAACAGGACTACTCAATGAAAACGAATGGTGTGTAACTCTGTGAGATGAATTCACAAATTCCAAAACAGTTTCGTCAGAAAATGTTTCTTTCTGGTTTTTATCTGAGGATATTTCCTTTTTCACCATCCAATAGCCTCACAATGCGCTCTCAAATATACCTTTGCAGATTAGACAAAAGCAGAGGATGTTAGCCTGAACTGCTTTCATGAAAAGTGAACACAGGTTCTTGTAAATCTGTGTACATGAATTCACATATCACAAAGCATTAGTTTCTCAGAATCTTCTAATTTTTAACAGAATATATTCCTTTTTCAACCATATTCCTCACTGCACCTCCCGAGTATAGGGTGTCCCATTGAAGATTCCATTAAAAAAGTGTTTCGCGTGAGCAAACTTCTCAATGAAAAGAAAGGGAACGTAACTCTGTGAGATGAAAGCACACATTACACAAAGAAGTTGGTACACACAGAAGGCTTCTTTTTGGTTATTTTTTCTGGGGATATTTCCTTTGTCAAGGGGGGGGGGGGGGGGGGGGGGGGGGGGGGGGGGGGGGGGGGGGGGGGGGGGGGGGGGGAACCATAAGCTTCACACACAATCCAAATATACCCTCCTATTGCAGATTGTACTATCGAAAAACAGTGTTGTGGGAGCAAACTGCACAATGCGGAAACGAAACTGTAACTCTGTGAGATAGGTTCACAACACACAGAAAGCATTTTCTCAGAATGTTTCTTTTTGGTTTTTATGTGAGGATAATTTCCTTTGTCACCATAGGCTTCAATGCAATCCAAAACATATCCCTTCTAGATTCCCCAAAAGCAGTGCTACCAAACTGATCCATGAAAGGAAAGGTGTAATTCTGTGAGATGAATTCACACATCCAAAGCAGTTTCTCAGAAAGTTTTTTTTTTTTTAATCTGAAGATATCTCCTTTGTCACCCATAGGGTTCAATGCACTCCCAAATATCCAAATGCACATTTCCAAGAAGCTTCAATGCAATCCAAAATATCCTATTGAAGATTGCACGAAAAACAGTGTTAGCCAACTGAACATTGAAAAGGACACAGTAACTCTGTGATATAGGTTTACACATCAGAAAGCATTTTCTCTGAAAGTTCTTTTTAGTTTTTATCCTGAGGATATTTCCTTTCTCACCATAAGCTTTCAATGTGAATCCAAAATATCCCTTCTCAGATTCCTCAAAAACAGTGCTTACCAAACTGTTTCCAAGAAAATAATTGTGTAACTCTGAGAGATGAATTCACACATCACAAAATGGATTCTCAGAAAACTTCTTTCTAGTTTTTATATGAGAGTATTTCCTTGTCAAACCGTAAGCTTAAAAGTGTGCTCTGAAATATCCATTGCGGATTCATAGAAAACAGTGTTAGCAAACTGTTTTATGAAAAGAACAGCGTAATTTCTGTGAGATGAAATTTCGCACATCACAAATAATTTTCTTAGAAAGTTTATTTATTTCTAAGTTCTAGCTGAGAGATATTTCCTTTGTCAATATAAGCATCAGCGTGCTCTGAAACATCCCATTGCAGATTCCAAGTAAACAGTGTTAACAAGTTCCTACAATGAAAAGAAAACAGTGTAAATCTGTGAGATGAATTCACACATCACAAAGCAGTTTCTCAGAAGGAATCCTTTCGGTTTCCATCTGAGGATATATTCTTTGTCAACAAAGACTTTGATACACTCCCAAATATCCTATTGCATATCCAACAAAAACAGTGTTATCAAACTGCTTAATGAATAGAATGATGTAACTCTGTGAGATGAATTTACACATCACAAAGTAGTTTCACAGGAAGCTTCTTTCTAGTTTTTATCTGAGGATATTTCCTTTGTCACCTAGAGGCTTCAATGTGCTCTGAAATAACCCTATTGCAGATTCCATGAAAACAGTGTTATCAAACTGCTCAATGAAAAGAACAGTGTAACTCTGTAAGATGGATTCACACATCACTAAGCAGTTTCTCAGAGAGATGTTTTCTAATTTTTATGTGAGGGTATTTCCTATTTCACCATAGATTTCAATGCCAAAAAACAGTCGCAAATATCCCCTTTGCAGATTCCACATAAACAGTGTCAGCAAACTGCTAAATGAAAAGAAAGAGGTAACTCTGTGAGATGAATTCACAGATCACTAAGAACTTTCTCAGAAAGTTTCTTTCTAGTTTTTGTCTGAGGATATTTCCTTTGTAAACCATGGGCTTCAATGCATACCCAAATATCCGATTGCAGATTTCATGCAAACTCTGTTAAAAAACTGCTGCAAGGAAAGAATTGTGTATCTCTGTGTGATGAATTCACACATCACAAAGCAGTTTCTCAGAAATCTTCTTTCTAATTTTTATCAGAGGATATTTCCTTTGTCACACATTGGCTTCAATGTGCTCCAAAATATCCTATTGCCGATTCTATGAAAACAGTGTTATCAATATGCTCAACATAAAGAATGGTGCAACTCTGTAAGATGAATTCACATGTCACAAAGCAGTTTTTCTCAGAAAGCTTCTTTCTAGTTTATCTGATGATATTTCCTTTTTTCACTATAGACCTCAATGTACTCCCAAATATCCCTTCGCAGATTCTACGAAAACCATGTTAGCAAACTGCTCCATGAAAAGAAAGGTGTAACTCTGTGAGATGAATTCACAAATCTCAAAGAACTTTCTCAGAAAGCTTCTTTCTAGTTTTTTATCTGAAGATATTTCCTTTGTCACCATAGGTTTCAATGCGATCCAAAATATCCCTTCTCAGATACCCCAAAAACGCTGCTGCAAACAGATCCATGAAAAGGATCATGTAACTGTTTGAGATGAATTAACACATCACAAAGCGGTTTCTCAGACAGCTTCTTTCTAGTTTTTATATGAGGATATTTCCTTTGTCACCCTAAGCTTCAATGCATTCCTGTAAATATCCCATTGCAAATTCCCAGAAAACAGTGTTAGCAAACTTCTCAATGAAAAGAACAGTGTAATTCTGTGAGACAAATTCACAATCACAAAACAGTTTCTCAGAAAGCTTTGTTTTGGTTTTTATCTGAAGATATTTCCTTTGTCATTATAGCCTTCAATGCACTCCCAAATATCCTATTGCAGATCCCTCGAAAGCATTGTTATCAAACTGCTCAATGAAAACACCAGTGTACCTCTGTGAGATGAATTCACCCGTCCAAAACTAGTTTCTCAGAAAGCTTCTTTCTAGTTTAAATATGAGAATATTTCCTTTTTCACCATAGGCTTCAATGTGATCCCAAATAACTCCTCTCAGATACCATAAAAACAGTGATGCCAAACTTCTCAATCGACAAAAATGTTATACTATGAGATGAATATAGACATCACACAACCATTTCTCTAAAAGCTTCTCCAAAGTTTTTAATCTGAAGTTATTTCCTTTTTCACTGTAGGCCTCCAGGAGCTCCCAAATATCCCTTTGCAGATTCCATAAAAGTGGTGCTACCAAACTGCTCAAAGAGAATAAAGGTGTAACTGTGTCTGATGAATTCACCCATCACAAAGAAATTTCTCTGACAGCTCCTTTCTAGTTTTTATCTGTGCATGTTTACTTTGCCACCATCAGCCTCAATGTACTCCCTAATATCCCTTCTCAGACATCACAAATACAGTGATGACAAACTGCTCAATCAACAAAATGGTTTTATCACTATCAGGTGAATACACACATTACAAAACAGTTATTCAAAAACCTTCTCTCCAGTTTTGATCTGAAGATATTTCCTTTTTCATCATAGATCTCTATGAGATCCAAAAAATCCCTTTTAGATTCCCCAAAAACAGTGCTACCAAACTGCTCACTGAAAAGTAAGGTGTAACTCTGTATGATGCGTTCACCCTTCACAAAGGAGTTTCTCAGAAAGCTTTCTAGTTTGTATATGAGGAATATTTCCTTTGTCACCATTAGCTTCAATGCACTCCAAAATATCAGATTGCAGATTCCAAGAAAACTGTGTAAGCAAATTGCTAAATGAAAAGAATAGTGTAACTCTGTGAGATGAATTCACACATCACAAAGCAGTTTCTTGAAATTTTCTCTCTGGTTTTAATCTGAGGATAATTCCTTTTTCACCATAGGCCTCAACGGCACTCCCAAATATCTCTTTGCAGATTCCACAAAAACAGGGTTAGCAAAATGTTCCATGGAAAGGATCATGTAACTCTCTGAGATGAATTCACAAATCACAAAGCAGTTTCTCAGAAAGCTTCTTTCTAGTTTTTTTGTCTGAGGATATTTCCTTTTTCACCATAGGCCTCAATGCGTTCGTGAATATCCCTTTGCAGATTCCACAAAAAACAGTGTTAGAAAAATGTTCCATGAAAAGAAAGGTGTAAATCTGTGAGATGAATTCACACATCACAAAGCAGTTTCTCAGAAAGCATCTTTTTGGTTTTTGTCTGAGAATATTTCCTTTGTCACCATAGGCTTCAATGCAATCTCAAATATCCCGTCTCACAAACCACAAAAACAGTGAAGACAAAGTCCTCCATCAACAGAGACATTTAGCTCTTTGAGATGAATGCACACATCACAAAGGAGTTTCTCTGAAAGCTTCTCTAACAGTTTTCTACTGGAGAATTTTCTTTTTTTGCCTTATGCTTCTATGTGCTCTCTAATATCCCTTTGCAGATTCCATAAAAGCAGTGCTACCAAACTGCTCAAAGAAAATAAAGGTGTAACTCTGTGTGATGAATTCATCCATCACAAAGAAATTTGTCAGAAAGCTTCTTTCTAGTTTGAATCTCAGGATATTTCCATGTCCACTATCAGCTTCCATGCACTCCCAAATATCCCTTCTCAGACACCACAAAAACAGTTATGCCAAACTGCTCTCCCAACAGAAAGCTTTACCTATATGAAATAAATGCACACTTCACAAAGGAGTTATCAGAAACTTTCTGTTCAGTGTTTACCTGAAGATATTTCCTTTTTCAACCTTGGCCTCTATCTACTCCCGAGTATCCCTTTGCATATTCCACAAAAACAGTGTTATCAAACTGTTCAATGAAAAGAAAGATTTAACACTGTGAGATGAATTCACCCATTACAAAACAGTCTCTCAGAAAGCTTCTTTCTAGTTTTTATTTCCTTTTTCACCATAGGCTTCTCTGAGCTCTGAATTTCCCTTTGTTGACTCCAGAAAAACAGGGTGACCAAACTGCTCAATGAAAAGAATAGTTTACCTCTGGGAGATGAATTCACTCATCACAAAGAAATATCTCAGAAAGCCCCTTTCTGGTTTTATCTATGCATATTTACTTTTCCACCATCAGCCTCAATTCACTACCAAATATCCCTCCTCAGACACCACAAAGTGATAACAACCTGCTGAATCAACAATATGGTTTATTTCTATGAGGTGAATACACACATCACAAAACAGTTTCTCAGAAAACTACTCTCTCAGTTTTTATCTGAAGATATTTCCTTTTCCACCATAGGCCTCTATGAGCTCCCACAAATCTCTGTGCAGATCCCCAAAAACAGTGCTACCAAACTGCTCAATGAAAGGAAAGGTGTAATTCTGTGAGATGAATTGACCCATCACAACGAGTTTTTCACAAAGCTTCTTTCTAGTTTCTGTCTGAGGATATTTCCTTTTTCACCATAGGCCTCAATGCGTTCGTGAATATCCCTTTGCAGATTCCACGAAAACAGTGTTAACAAACTGCTCCTTGAAAAGAAAGGTGTAGATCTGTGAGATGAATTCACACATCACTAATCAGTTTCTCAGAAAACTTCTTTTGGTATTTGCCTGAGGATATTTCCTTTGTCACCATAGATTTCAATGTGCTCCCAAATATCCTATTTCAGATTCCACAAAAACAGTGTTATCAAACTGATCAATGAAAAATAACAGTGTATCTCTGTGAGATGAATTTACCCATCTGAAAGTAGTTTCTCAGAAAACTTTTTTCCAATTTTTATCTGAGAATATTTCCTTTTACACCGTAGGCCCCAAAGCGCACCCATACATCACTTTGCAGATTCCACAAAACCAGTGTTTGCAAAACTGCTCCATGAAAAGAAAGGTGTAACTCTGTGAGATGAATTCACACATCACAAAGAAATTCCTTAGAAAGCTTCTTTCTTGTTTTTGTCGGAAGATATTTCCTTTGTCACTGTAGGCTTCAACGCGATCCAAAATATCCCTTCTGAGATTCCCTAAAAACAGTGCTACAAAACTGCTCCATGGAAATAATGGTGTAAATATGTGAGATGAATTCACAAATCACAAAGCAGTTTCTCAGAAAGCTTCTTTCTAGTTTTTAATCTGAGGATATTTCCTTTTTTACCATAGGCCTCAATGTTCTCCCATATATCGCTTTTCAGATTCCATGAAAAAAGTGTTACCAAACTTTTCAATGAAAGAAAGGTGTAACTCTATGAGATGAATTTCCACATCACAAAGAAGTTTCTCAGAAAGTTTCTCTTCTAGCTTTTATCTGAGGATATTTCCTTTGCCACCATAGGCTTCAATGCGATCCAAAATTTTCCTTCTCAGATTCCCCAAGAAACAGTGCTACCAAACTGCTCCATGAAAGGAAAGGTATAACTCTGTGAGATTAATTCATAAATAACAAAGCAGTTTATCAGAAAGCGTCTTTCTAGTTTTTGTCTTAGGATATTTCCTTTTCACCATTTTCCTCAATGTGCTCCTGAATATCTCTTTGCACATTCCACAAAAAATAGTGTTAGAAAACTGCTCCATGGAAAACAAGGTGTAAATCTGTGAGACAAATTCAAACATTGGAGAGCAGTTTCTCAGAAAGCTTCTTGTTGGTTATTGTCTGAGGATATTTCCTTTGCTACCATGGGATTCGATGCGCTATCAGATATCCCTTCTCAGAAACCACAAAAACAGTGATGTCAAAGTGCTCCCACAACAGAAACGTTTAGCTCTATGAATGAATGCACACATCACAAAGTAGTTTCTATGAAAGCTTCTTTCTAGTTTTTATCTGAGGATATTTCATATTTCACTATATTCCTGAATGTGCTCCAGAAATATACCATTGAAGATTAAAGGAAAAAAACGTTTAGCAAACTTCTCAATGGAAATAATAATGTTACTCAGTGAGATGAATTCACACATTGCAAAGCAGTTTCACAGAAAGCTTCTCTTTGGTTTTTATCTGAGGATATTTCCTTTGTCATGATAATCTTCAATGCCCTCCCAAATATCCCTATTGCAGATTCCATGAAAGCAGTGTTATCAAACTGCTCCATGAAAAAGAAAGATGTAACTCTGTGAGATGATTTCACACATCAAAAAGAACTTTCTCAGAAATCTTTCTAGTTTCTATCTGAGGATAATTTCCTTTGTCACCCTAGGCTTCAATGCAATCAAAAATGTCCCATCCCAGATTCCCCAAAAACAGTGCTACAAAACTAATCTATGAAAAGTATCATGTAACTCTGTGAGATGAATTAACGCATCAAGAAATGGTTTCTCAATATGCTTCTTTCTAGTTTTTTATATGAGGATATTTCCTTCGTCACTATAAGCTTCAATTAACTCAGAAATATCCCATTGCAAAATCCTAGAAAAGAGTGCTAGTAAACTGGTAAATGAAAACAACAGTGTATCTCCATGAGATGAATTCACACATCACAAAGCAGTTTCACAGAAAGCTTCTTTCTAGTTTTTGTCTTAGGATATTTCCTTATTCACCATAGGCTCAGAGCACTCAGAAATATCCCTTTGCAGATTTCACGAAAAACAGTGTTAGCAAACTGCTCAATTGAAAGAACAGTGTAACTCTGTTTAGATGAATTCACACATCAAAAGCAGTTTCTCAGAAATCTTCATTTACTAATTTTTATCTGAGGATATTTCCTTTGTCGCCATTGGTTTCAAAGTGATCCAAAATATCTCTTCTCAGATGCCCCAAAAACAGGGCTATGAAACTGTTCCATGAAAAGAATCGTGTAAATTTGTGAGATGAATTAACCCAACAGAAAGCGGCTTCTCAGAAAGCTTCTTTCTAGTTTTCATATGAGGATATTTACTTTGTCACCATAAGCTTCAATGTGCTCAGAAAATATCAGATTGCAGATTCCAAGAAAACAGTGTAAACAACCTGTTCAATGCAAAGAGCAGTGTAACTCTGTGAGATGAGTTCACACATCACAAAGCAGGTTCTAAGAAAGCTTCTTTCTAGTTTTTATCTGAAGATATTTCCTTTTTTACCGTATTCCTCAATGTCCTCCCGAATATCCCATAGATTAATGAAATAATGTTAGCAAACTTCTCAATGAAAAGAATGGTGCTATTCAGTGAGATGAATTCACACATCACAAAGGAGTTTCACCGTAAGCTTATTTTTGGTTTTTATTTGAAGATATTTCCTTTGTCAATATAGGCTTCAATGTGTTCCTAAATACCCTATTGCAGATTCCACGAAAAGAGTGTTATCAAACTTCTCAATGAAGAGAACAGTGTAACTCTGTAAGATGAATTCACATATCACAAAGCTGTTTCCCAGAAAACTTCCTTCTAGTTTTTACATGAGGATATTTACTTTTTCACTATAGGCCTCAATGCACTCCAGAATATCCCATTGCAGATTCCATGAAAACAGTGTTAGCAAACTGCTCTATGAAAAAAAGGTGCAACCTTCTGAGATGAATTCACACATCACAAGGAACTTTTCTCAGAAAGCTTCTTTCTAGTTTTTATCTGAGGATATTTCCTTTGTCACCACAGGCTTCAATGCGATTCAAAATATCCCTTCTCAGAATCTCCAAAAACAGTGCTACCAAACTGATCCATGAAAAGAATCATGTAGCTCTGTGAGATGAATTAACACATCACAAAGTGGTTTCTCAGAAAGCTTCTATTTTTTATATTAGGATATTTCATTTCCACCTTAGGATTCAATGCGCTCCCAAATATTCATTCCCAGACATCACAAAAACAGTGATGCCAAAGTGCTCCCTCAACAAAAACGTTTAGCTCTACGAGATGAATGCACACATCACAAAGGAGTTTCTCCAAAATCTTATCTCCTGTTTTTACCTGGAGAATTTTCTTTTTTTTTTTTTTTTTTTTTTTTTTTTTTTTTTTTTTTTTTTTTTTTTTTTTTTTTTTTTTTTTTTTTTTTTTTTTTTTTTTTTTTTTTTTTTTTTTTTTTTTCACCTTTAGCCTCTATGTGTTCCAAAATATCCCTATGCAGATTTCACAAAAACAGGGGTACCAAACTGCACAATTAAAAAAAAAGGGTTAACTCTGTGAGATAAATTCACACATCACAAAGTAGTTTCTCAGGAAGCTTCTTTCCAGTTTTTATCTGAGGATATTTTCTTTTCTACCATAGGCTTCAATGCGCTCCCAAATATCCCTTCTCTGATAACACAAAAACAGTGATGTCAAAATGCTCCCTCAACAGATACGTTGAACTATATGAGATGAATGCACACATCACAAAGAAGTTTCTCAGAAAGCTTCTCTCCAGTTTTTACCTGAAGATGTTTCCTTTTTCGCCATTGGACTCTATGCGCTCCTGAATAACCCTTTGCAGTTTCCACAAAAACAGAGTGACTAAACTGCTCAATGAAAAGAAAGGTTTAACTCTGTGAGATGAATTCAGCCATCACAAAGCAGTTTCTCAGAAAGCTTCTTTCTAGTTTAAATCTGAGGATATTTCCTTTTTCACCATAGGCTTCAATGTGCTCCCAAATAACTCCTTGCAGATACCACAAAAACAGTGAGGATGCACTACTCAACTAAAAAAAAGGTTAAACTCTATGAGATGAATACACACATCACAGAACCATTTCTCGAAGAGCTTCTCTCCAGCTTTCATCTGAAGTTATTTCTTTTCTCACCATAGGACTCTAGGAATTCCCGAATATCCCTTTGCAGATTCCATAAAAACAGCTACCAAGCTGCTCAAAGAAAATAAACGTGTAATTCTGTGTGAATTCAAGCATCCCAAAGAAATTTCTCAGAAAGCTTCTTTCTAGTTTTTATCTTAAGATATTTCCTTTTCCACCATCAGCTTCCATGCTCTCCCAATTATCCCTTGTCAGACACCACAAAAACAGTGATGCCAAACTGCTCTCTCAAACAGAAAGCTTTACCTCTATGAGGTGAATGCACACATCACAAAGGAGTTATCGGAAACTTTCTCTCCTGGTTTACCTGAAGATATTTCCTTTTTCAACATTGACCTCTATCCTCTCCTGAATATCCCTTGCATATTCCACAAAAAGAGTGCTAACAAGCTGTTCAATGAAAAGAAAGATTTAGCTCTGTGAGATGAATTCGCCCATCATAAAACAGTCTCTCAGAAAGGTTCTTTCTAGTTTTTATCTGAGGGTATTTCCTTATTCACCATAGGCTTCCCTGCACTCCGAATATCCCCTTGTACATACCACAAAAACAGGGTTACCAAAATGCTCAATGAAAAGAATGGTTTACCTCTGGGACATGAATTCACCCATTAAAAAGAAATTTCACAGGAAAGCTCCTTTCTTGTTTTTATCTGTGCATATTCATTTTTCCACCATCAGCCTCAATAAGCTCTCAAATATCGCTTCTCAGACACCACAAAAACAGTGATAAAAAACTGCTCAATCAACAAAATGGTTTATCAATATGAGCGGAATATGATGTGAATACACATATCACAAAACAGTTTCTCAAAAACCTTCTCTCCAGTTTTAATCTGAAGTTAATTCCTTTTTCACCATAGGCTCCTATGAGCTCCAGAAAATCCCTTTGCAGATTCCCTAAAAAGAGTGCTACCAAACTGCTCAATGAAAACAAAAGTGTAACTCTGTGAGGTGAATTCAGCCATCACAAAGCAGTTTGTAAGAAAGCTTTTTTGTAGTTTTTATCTGAGGATATTTCCTTTTTCACCATAGGCCTCAAATCGCTCCCAAGTGTGCCTTTGCAGAATCCACGAAAACAGTGTTTGCAAACTGCTCCATGAAAATAAAAGTGTAATTCTGTGAGATGAATTCACACATCACAAAGAATTTTCTCAGGAAAGTTTCTTTCTAGTTTTTATCTGAGGATATTTCCTTTGTCACCATACGTTTCAATGTGATCCAAAATATCCTTTCTCAGATGCCCCAAAAAACAGTGCTACCAAACTGCTCCATGAAAGCAATCATGTAACTTTGTGAGATGAATTAACACATCAGAAAGTGGCTTCTCAGAAAGAGTCTTTCTAGTTTTTATATGAAGATATTTACTTTGTCACCATAAGCTTCAATGTGCTCAGAAATATCAGATTTCTGATTCGAAGAAAACAGTGTAAGTAAACTGCTCACTGCAAAGAGCAATGTAACTCTGTGAGATGAATTCACACATCACAAAGTAGTGTCTCAGAAAGCTTCCTTCTAGTTTTTATCTGAGGATATTTCTTTTTCCACCATATTCCTCAATGCACTCCTGAATATCCAACTGCAGATCAAATGAAAAAAGTGTTAGGAAACTTCTCTGTGAAAAGAATGGTGTTACTCAGTTAGATGAATTCACACATCACAAAGCAGTTTCACAGAAAGCTTCTTTTTGGTTTTTATCTGAGCATATTTTTTATGTCACCATAGGCTTCAAAGCATCCAAAATACCTTGTTGCAGATACAATGAAAAAACAGTGTAAACAAGCTGCTCAATGAAAAGTGTGGTGTAACTCTGTAAGATGAATTCACACATCACAAAACTGTTTCTCAGAAAGATTCCTTCTAGTTTTTACATGAAGGTATTTACTTTTTCACTATAGGCCTCAATGCGCTCCAGAATATCCTATGCAGATTCCATGAAAATAGCATTAGCAAAATGCTCCTTGAAAAGAAAGGTGTATCATTCTGTGATGAGTTCACACATCACAAAGAACTTTCTCAGAAATCTTCTTGTTTTTATCTGAGGATATTCCCTTTATCACCATAGGCTTCCATGTGATTCAAAATATGAATTCTCAGTTTCCCCAAAAACACTGCAACAAACTGATCCACGAAAAGAATCGTGTAACACTGTGTGATGAATTAACACATCACAAAGCAGTTTCTCAGAAAACCTCTTTCTAGTTTTTATATAAGGATATTTCCTATGTCACCATAAGCTTCAATGTGTTCCAAAATATCACAGTGTAGATTGCAGGAAAACAGTGTTATAAACTGTTCAATGAAAACTACAGTGTAATACTGTGAGATGAATTCAAATATCACAAAGCATTTTCTCAGAATGATTCTTTCTATTTTTATCTGAGAATATTTTCTTTTTCACCATAGGCCTCAATGCGCTCCAATATATACTTTTGCAGCCTCCACGAAAACAGTGCTAACAAACTGATCAATTAAAAGAATGGTGTAACTCTGAAAGATGAATTCACACATTACAAAGAAGTTTCTCAGAATGCTTCTTTCTAGTTTAAATCTAAGGATATTTCCTTTGTCACCATATGCTTCAATGGGATCCAAAATATCCCTTCTCAGATTCCACAAAATCAGTGCTACCAAACTGATCCATGAAAAGAATCGTGTTACTCTGTGAGATGAATTAACACACCACAAAGCAGTATTTCAGAAATCTTGTTTCTAGCTTTATATGAGGACATTTCTTTTTCCACCACAGGGTTCAATGTGCTCCCAAATATCCCTTCCCAGACACCCCAGAAATAGAGATGTCAAAGTGCTACCTCAACAAAAACGTTTAGCTCTATGAGATGAATGCACACATCACAAAGGAGTTTCTCCAAAATCTTCTCTCCAGTTTTTACCTGAAGAATTTTCTATTTTCACCTTTGGTTTCTATGTGCTCCCAAATATCCTTCTGCAGATTCCACAAAAACAGTGCTACCAAACTGCATGATGATAAGAAAGTTTTAACACTGTGAGACAAATTCATCCATCACAAAGCATTTTCTCAGGAAGTTTCTTTCTAGTTTTTATCTGAGGATATTTCCTTTTCCACCATAAGCTTCAATGTGCTCACAATATCCTCCTCAGATACCACAAAAATAGTGATGATGAACTGCTCGATTAACAAAAAGTTTAAACTCTATAAGCTGAAAACACACAACACAAAACCTTTTTTCGAAGGGCTTCTCTCCAGTTTTTATCTGAAGTTATTTCCTTTTGCACCATGGGTCTCTAGGAGCTCCTGAATATCCCTTTGCAGATTCCATAAAAGCAATGCTCCCAAACTTCTCAAAGAAAGCAAACGTGTACTTCTGTGTGATGAATTCACCCATCCCAAAGAAATTTCTCAGACAGCTTCTTCCTCGTTTTTATCTCAGGATATTTCCTTTTCCACCATGGGCTTCCATGCACTCCCAATTATCCCTTGTCAGACACCACAAAAACAGTGATGCCAAACTGATCTCTCAAGAGAAAACTTTACCTCTATGACATGAATGTACACATCACAAAAGAGTTCTCAGAAACTTTCTCTCCAGTTTTTACCTGAACAATTTCCTTATTCAACATTGACCTCTATCTGCTGCCAAAATATCCCTTTGCATATTCCACAAAAACAGTGTTACCAAACTGCTTAATGAAAAGGATGATTTTTCTCTGTGAGATGAATTCACACACTACAAAGCAGTTTCTCAGTAAGCTTCTTTCTAGTTTTTATCTGAGGATATTTCCTTTTTCACCATAGGCCTCAAAGTGCTCCCAAATATCCCTTTTCAGATTCCATGAAAGAGTGCTAGTAAACTGCTCCATGAAAAGAAAGGTGGAAAACTGTGACATGAACTCACAAATCACAAAGCAGTATCTCAGAAAGCTTCTTTTTGGTTTTTGTTTGAGGATATTTCCTTTGTCACCATCGGCTTCAATGCATGCCCAAATATATTATTGCAGATTCCACAAAAACAGTGTTAGCAAACTGCTCCAAGAAAAGAATTGTGTAACGTTGTGTGATGAGTTAACACATCATGAAGCTGTTTCTCAGCAAGTTTCTATCTAGCTTTTATATGAGGATATTGTGTTTGTCACCATAAGCTTCAAAGTGCTACAAAATATACCATTGCAGATCCCAAGAAAACAGTGTTAGCAAACTGCTCAAGGAACAGAACAGTGTAACTCTGTGAGATTAATTCACACATCACAAAGAAGTTTCTCAGAAAGCTCTTTTCTAGATATTATCTCAGGACATTTCCTTTGTCACCATAGGCTTCAATGCAATCCAAAATATCCCTTCTCAGATTCCCTAAAAACAGTGCTACCAAACTGCTGCATTAAAAGAATCGTGTAACCTTGTGAGATGAATTCACAAATCACAAAGCAGTTTCTCAGAAAGATTCTTTCTAGTTTTTGCCTGAGGATATATCCTTTTTCACTGTTTGCCTCAATGTGCTCAAGAATATCCCTTTGTAGATTCCAGAAAATAATGTTAGCAAACTACTATATGAAAAGAAAGGTGTAAATCTGTGAGATGAACTCACACAATGCAAAGCAGTTTCACAGAATGCTTCTTTTTGGTTTTTATCTGAGAATATTTCCTTTGTCACCATAGACTGCAATGTGGTAAAAAATATCCTATTGCAGATTCCACAGAAACAGTGTTATCAAACTGCTCATTGAGAAGAATGGGTAACTCTGTAAGATGAATTCCAACATCACAAAGAGGTTTCTTAGAGAGCTTCTTTCTAATTTTTATCTGAGGATATTTCCATTTTCACTGTAGGCCTCAAGGTGCTCTGGAATATCCCATTGCAGATTCCATGAAAAAAGCACTGTTAGCAAACTGCTCCATGAAAGAAAGGTGTAACTCTGTGAGATGAATTCACACATCAGAAAGAATTTTCTCGGAAAGCTTCTTTCTAATTTTTACCTGAGGACATTTCCTTTGTCACCATAGGCTTCAATGTGATCCAAAATATTCATTCTCAGATTCCACAAAAACGCTGCTACCAAATTGATCCATGAAAATAATCGTGTAACACTGTGTGATGAATTAACACATGATGAAATGGTTTCTCAGAAAGCTTCTATCTAGTTTTCATATGAGGATATTGCGTTTGTCACCGTAAGCTTCAAAGCACTACTAAATATACCATTGCAGATCCCAAGAAAATAGTGTTAGCAAACTGTTCAATGAAAAGAAAAGTGTAACTCTGTGAGATGTAGTCACACATCACAAAGCAGTTTCTCAGAATGCTTCTTTCTAGTTTTTATCTGAGGATATGTCCTTTCTCACCATAGGACTCAAAGTGCTCCCAAATATCCCTATGCAGATTCCAGGAAAAGTGTTAGGAAACTCCTCCATGAAAAGAAACATGTATCTCTGTGAGTTGAATTCACAGTTCACAAAGAACTTTCTCAGAAAACTTCTTTCTAGTTTTTATCTGTAGATGCTTTCCTTTGTCACCATAGGCTTTACACTGATCCAAAATATCCCTTCTCAGATTCCTCAAAAACAGTGCTACAAAACTGTTCCATGAAAAGAATCGTGTAACTCTGTGAGATGAAATAACACATCACAAAGGGGATTCTCAGATAGCTTCTTTCTAATTTTTATATGAGGATATTTGCCTTTTCACTATGGGCCTTATGGCGCTCCAAAATATCCTATTGCAGATTCCATGAAAACAGTTTTAGCAAACTTCTCCATGAAAACAAAGGTGTAAATCTGTGAGATGAATTCCCACACCACAAAGGAGTTTCTCAGAAAGCTTCTTTTTGTTATTTGTCTGAGGCTATTAAATTTGTCACCATAGGCTTCAATGTGCTGCAAAATACACTATTGCATATTTCACGAAAACAGTTTTATCAAACTACTCAATGAAAGGAACAGTGTAACTCTATGAGATGAATTTACACATCACAAAGCGCTTTCTTAGAAAGCTTCTTTCAAGTTTTTTTATCTGAGGGTATTTCCTTTTTCACCATAGGTCTCAATGAGCTCCCAAATATCCCATTGCAGATTCCAGGAAAACAGTGTTAGCAATCTGCTCAATGAAAAGAAAGGTGTAACTCTGTGAGATGAATTCACACATTACAAAGAACTTTCTCAGAAAGCTTCTTTCTAGTTTTTATCTGTGGATATTTCCTTTGTCACCATGGGCTTCAATGTGATCTTAAATATCCTTTCTCATATTCCCCAAAAACACTGCTATCAAACTGTTCCATGAAAATAATGGTGTAACTCTGTGAGATGAATTCACATATCACAATGCAGTTTCTCACAAAACTTCCTTCTAGTTTTTATCTGAGGATATTTCCTTTTTCACCATATTCCTCAATGCGCTCTGGAATATCTCATTGCAGAATAAACGAAAAAAGTGTTAGCAAACTTCTCAATGACAGACAAGGTGTAAGCCTTTGAGGTGAATGCACACATCACAAAGCCGTTTCACAGAAAGCTTCTCTTTGGTTTTCATCTGAGGATAGTTCCTTTGTCACCATAGGCTTCAATGTGCTTCCAAATACCTTATTGCAGATTCCACGAAAACAGTGTTATCAAACTGCTGCATGAGAAGAAAGGTGTAACTCTGTGAGATGAATTCACACACCACAAGGAACTTTCTCAGAATGATTCTTTCTACTTTTTATCTGAGGATATTTCCTATGTCACCATAAGCTTAAATATAATCCAAAATATCCCTTCTCAGATTCCTCAAAATCAGTGCTACCAAACTGATCCATGAAGAGAATCATGTACCTCTGTGAGATGAAATAACATATCACAAAGTGGTTTCTCAGAAAGCTTCTTTCTAATTTTTATATGAGAATATTTCCTTTTTCACTATTGGCCTCAATGCACTCTGGAATATCCCATTGCAGATACCATGAAAAGAGTATTCACAAACTGCTTCACGAACAGTGAGGTGTAACTCTGTGAGATGAACTCACATATCACAATGCCATTTCTCAGAAAACTTCTTTCTTATTTGTATCTGAGGATATTTCCTTTTTCACCATATTCCTCAATCTGCTCTCGAATATCCCATTGCAGTACAAAGTAGAAAGTTTTAGCAAGCTTCTTAATGTAAAGAATGGTGTAACTCTGTGAGGTGTATTCACACATCACAAGCCGTTTCTCAGAAAGCTTCTTTTTGGCTTTTATCTGAGGATAATTCCTTTGTCACCATACACTTCAATGCGCTCCCAAATATCCTATTGCCAATTCCAGGAAAACAGTGTTATCAAACTGGCCCATGAGAAGAAATGTTTAACTCTGTGAGATGAATTCACACATCACAAAGAACTTTCATAGAAAGATTCTTTCCAGTTTTTACCAGAGGATATTTCCTTTGTCACCATAGGCTTCAATGCAATCCAAAATATCCCATCTCAGATACCCCAAAAACACTGCTACCAAACTCATACATGAAAATGATCGTGTATCTCTGTGAGATGAAGTACACATCACAAAGCTGTTTCCCAGACAGCTTCTTTCTAGTTTTTGTCTGAGGATATTTCCTATGGCACCATAGGCTTCTGTGCGATCCCAAATATCCTATTGTTGATTCCATGAAAACGGTGTTAGTAAACTTCTCCAAGAAAAGAATCATGTAACTCTGTGAGGTGAATATGTACATCACAAAATTTATCTCAGAAATCTTCATCCTAGTTTTTATATGAGGATATTTTATTTTTCACTATAGACCTCAATGCGCTCCAGACTATCTCATTGCAGATTCAATGAAAACAGTGTTAACAAACTACTCCATGAAAAGAGAGGTGTAACTCTGTGAGATGAATTCACACATCACAAAGACGTTTCTCAGAAGGCTTCTTTCTAGTTTTTATCTAAGAATATTTCCTTTCTCACCATAGGCTTCAATGAGATCAAAAATATCCCTTCTCAGATTTCCCAAATGCACTGCTACCAAAATGATCCATGAAAAGAATCGTGTATCTCTGTGAGATAAACTAGCACATCACAAATCAGTTTCTCTGAAAGCTTCTTTCTCGTTTTTATATGAGGATATTTCCTTTGTCACCATAAGCTTCAAGGTGCTCCGAAATATCCCATTGTAGATTTCAAGAAAACAGTGTAAACAAACTGCTAAATGCAAAGAACAGTGTAACTCTGTGAGACGAATTCACACATCACTAAGCAGTTTCTCAGAAAGCTTCTTTCTAGTTTTTATCTAAGGATATTTCCTTTTTCACTACAGGACTCATTGCGTTCCCAAATATCCCTTTGCAGATTCCAAGAAAACAGTGTTAGCAAACTGTTCCATGAAAAGAAAGGTGTAACACTGTGAGATGAATTCACACACATCACAAAGAACCTTCTCAGGAAGCTTATTTCTCATTTTTACCTGAGAATATTTCCTTTTTTCCCCATATTCTTCAATGTGTTCCAGAATATCCCCATGCAGATTTCCCGAAAAATGTGTTAGCGAACTTCTCACTAAAAAGAGTTGTGTAACTCTGTGAGATGAATTCATACATCACTAAGAACTTTGCCAGAAAGCTTCATTCTAGTTACTGTCTCAGGATTTTTCCCTTTACACCATTTGAATCAATTCACTCGCGAATATCCCTTTGCAGATCCCATGAAAATAGCGTTAGCAAACTGCTCAGTGTAAAGAAAGTTGTGAATATGTGAGTTGAAGTTCTACATCGCAAAGCAGTTTCTCAGCAAGCTTCTTTTTGGTTTTTGTCTGATGATATTTACTTTGTCACCATAGGATTCAATGGGCTCTCAAATATCCTATTGCAAATTCCATGCAAACTGTTTTATCAAACTGCTTCATGGAAAGAACAGTGTAACCCTGTGAGATGAATTCACAAATCACAAAGCAGTTTCTCAGAAAGTTCTTTTTGGTTTTTATCTGAAGACATTTGCTTTGTCACCATAGGTTTCTATGTGATCCAAAATATTCCTTCTCAGATTTCCCAAAAACCGTGCTACCAAACTGATCCATGAAAAGAACGGTGTAACTCCATGAGGAGAATTAGCACCTCACAAAATGGCTTTTCAAAAACCTTCTTTCTAGTTTTTTATACGAGTATATTTCCTCTATCACCATAATGTTCAATGTGCTCTGAAATAGCCCATTGCAGATTCCAAGAAAACAGTATCAGCAAACTGCTCAATGGAAAGAACAGTGTAACTCTGAGAGATGAATTCACATATTACAAAGAACTTTCTCAGAAAGCTTCTTTCTAGTTTTTATTTGAGGATATTTCCCTTGCCACCGTAGCCTTCAATGCAATCCAAAATACCCCTTCTCAGAGTCCCCAAACAGTGCTACCAAACTGCTCCATGAAAACAATCCTGTAACTCTGTGAAATTAATTATCACATCACCATGCAGTTTCTCACATAGCTTCCTTCTAGTTTATATGAGAGTATTTCCTTCTTCACCATAGATTTCAATGCACTCCCAAATATCCCCTCTCAGAAACCACAGAAACAGTGATGCCAAAGTTCTCTCTCAACAGAAACGTTTATTTCAATGAGATGGATGCGCACATCACAAAGGAGTTTCTCAGAAAGCTTCTTTCCAGTTTTTAACCTGAAGAAATTTCCTTTATTGCCATTGGACTCTATGCTCTCCTGAATATCCCTTTGTGGATTCCACAAAAACAGTGTTACCAAATTGGGTCAGTGAAAAAGAAAGGGGTAACTCTGTGAGATGAATTTACCTATCACAAAACAGTTTCTCAGAAAGCTTCTTTCCCATTTAAATCTGAGGATTTTTTCTTTTTCACCATAAGCTTCAATGTGCTCCCAAATATCTCCTCTCAGATACCACAAAAACAGTGATTCTGAACTGTTCAATCAACAAAATGGTTAAACTCTATGAGATGGATACAAAAATCACAAAAATTTTTCTCGAAAAACTTCTCTCCACTTTTTATCTGAAGTTATTTCCTTTTTCACACTAGGCCTCTTGAAGCTCCCGAATATCACTATGTGGCTTCCTTAAAAACAGTGCTACCAAACTGTTCACAGAAAACAAAGCTGTAACTTGGTGTGATAAATTCACCCATCACAAAGAAATTTCTCCGAAAGCTTCTTTCTAGTTTTTATCTCAGCATATTTCATTTTCCACCTTCAGCATCCATGCACTCCCAAATATCGCCTCTCCAACACCACAAAAACAGTGCTACCAAAGTGAGCAATGAAAAGAATCATGTAACCCTGTGAGGTGAAATGACACATCACAAATCAGTTTCTCAGGAAGCTTCTCTCTAGTTTTTTATATGAGGATTTTCCTTTGTCAACATAAGCTTCAAGGCCCTCCAAAATATCCCATCGCAGATTCCAATTAAACAGTGTTAGCAAAGTGCTCAATGAAAAGAACACTGTAACTCTGTGAAATGAATTCACATATCACAAAGCAGTTTCTCAGAAAGCTTCTTTCTAGTTATTATCTGAGGACATTTCCTATTTCACTATAGGCCTCAATGTGCTCCCAATTATCACTTTGCAAATCCATCAAAGCAGGGTTACCAAACTGCACCATGAAATGAAAGGTGTAACTCTGTGAGAGGAATTTATACATCACAAAGAACTTTATCATAAAGCTGCTTTCTAGTTTTTATCTGAGGATATTTCCTTTGTCACCACAGGCTTCAATGTGATCCAAAATATGCCTTCTCAGATTCCCCCAAAACAGTGCTACCAAACTGATCCATGAAAAGAATCATGTAACTCTGTGAGAAGAATTCACAAATCACAAAATATTTTCTCAGAAAGCTTCTTTCTAGTTTTTGTCTGAGGATATTTCCTTTGTCAGGCTCAGCTTCAATGTGCTCCAAAATATCTAATGGCTGATTCCAAGGAAACAGTGTTGCCAAACTTCTCAATGAAAAGAGCAGTGTAACTCTGTGAGATGAATTCACACATCACAAGCGAGTTTCTCAGAAAGCCTCTTTTTGATTTTCGTTGAGGATATTTCCTTGGTCATGATAGGCTTCAAAGCACTCAAAAATATCCTACTACAGATTTCGCAAAACGGTGTAGTCAAACTGCTCAATGAAAAGAATGGTGTAATGCTGTGAGATGAATTCACACATCACAAAGAAGTTTCTCAGAAAGCTTCTTTCTAGTTTTTATCTGAGGATATTTCCTTTATCACTATAGGCCTCAATGTGCTCCCAAATACCCCTTGGAGATTCCATGAAAACAGTGTTAGCAAACTGCTCCATGACAAGAAAGGTGTAAACCAGTGAGGTGAATTCACACATCCCAAAGAACTTTCTCAGAAAGCTTCTTTCTAGATTTTGTCTGAGGATATTCCCTTTGTCACCGTACGTGTCAATGTGATCCTAAATATCCCTTCTCAGATTCCCGAAAAACAGTGCTACCAAACTGCTCCATGAAAAGAATCCTGCAACTCTGTGAGATGAATTCGCACATCACATAGCAGTTTCGCAGAAAACTTCTTTCTTGTTTTTATCTGAGGATATTTCCTTTTTCACCATAGGCCTTAATGCGCTCCCAAACATCCCCTAGCAGATACCACAAAAAACAGTGTTATCAAACTGCTCCATCAAAAGAAAGGTGCAACTCTGTGAGATGAATTCACACATCAAAATGCAGTTTCTCAGAAAGCTTCTTTCTATTTTTTGTCTGAGGATATTTTCTTTGTCACCATAGGCATCAATGCAATCCATACTATCCCCCTCTCAGCTTCCCCAAAATCAGTGCTACCAAGCTGCACAGTGAAAAGAATGGTGTACCTCTGTGAGATGAATTCATGAATCACAAAGCACTTTCTCAGAAAGATTCATTCTAGTTATTATCTGAGGTTATTTCCTTTTTCACTATAGGCCTCAATGTGCTCCCAAGTATGACTTTGCAGAGTCCACGAAAGCTATGGTTGCAAACTGCTCCATGAAAGGAAAGGTGCAACTCTGTGATATGAATTCACACAACAAAAAGCAGTTTCTCAAAAAGTTTCTTTTTGGTTCTGAGAAAGCAGTTTCTCAGAAAGTTTCTTTCTAGTTTTTTATCTGAAGATATATCCTTTTTCACTATTTGCCACAATGCGCTCCAAAATATCCCTCTGTATACTCCAGAAAGACAGTGTTAGCAAATAGCTCCATGAAAAGAAAGGTGTGACTCAGTGAGATGAAATCACATATCATAAAGAACTTTCTCAGAAAGCTTCTTTCTAGTTTTTATCTGAGGATATTTCCATTGTCACCATAGGCTTCAATACGATCCAAAGTATCCCATTTCAGATTCTCCAAAAACAGGGCTACCAAACAGATCCATGAAAAGAATCGTGAAACTCTGTGAGGTGAACTAAGAAACCACAAAGCAGTTTCTCAGAAAGCTTCTTCCTAGTTTTTAATATGAAGATACCGCCCTTGTCACCATAAGATTCAATGTGCTGTGAAATATTCCATTGCAGATTCCACAAAAACAGTGTTAGTAAACTGCTCCATGAAGAGAACAGTGTAACTACGTGAGATGAAATCAAACATCACAAAGCAGTTTCTCAGAAAGATTATTTCGAGTTTTTATCTGAGGATATGTCCTTTTTCACCATAGGACTCAATGCGCTCCCAAATATCCCTTTGCAGATTCTAAGAAAAGAGTGTTAGGAAACTGCTCTATAAAAAGAAAGGTGTAACTCTGTAAGATGAATTCACACATCACAAAGCAGTTTCTCAGAATGCATCTTTTTGGTTTTTATCTGAGAATATTTCCTTTGTCAACATAGGCTTCCATGAACTCCCAAATATCCTATTGCAAATTCCATGAGAATTGTGCTATCAAATTGCTGAAGGAAAAGAACGGTGTAAGTCTCTGAGATAAATTCACACATCACAAAGAATTTTCTCAGAAAGCTTCTTTCTAGTTTTTATCTGAGGATATTTCCTTTGTCACCATAGGCTTCAATGTGATACAAAATATCCTATAGCAGGTTCCATGAAAATAGTGTTAGAAACTGATCCATGAAAAGAGTGGTATAACTCTGTGAGATGAATTCACACATCACAAAGAAGTTTCTCAGAAAGCTTCTTTCTAGTTTTTTACGTGAGGATATTTCCTTTGTCACTGTGGGCTTCAATTTGACACAAAATATCATATAGCAGATTCCATGAAAATAGGGTTAGCAAACTGCTCTATGAAAAGAGTGGTGTAACTCTGTGAGATGAATTCACACATCACAAAGAAGTTTCTCAGAAAGCTTCTTTCTAGTTTTTATGTGAGGGTATTTCCTTTTTCACCATAGGTCTCAACTCGCTCCCAAATATCACTTTGTAGATTCCATGAAAATAGGGTTAGCAAACTTCTCTATGAAAAGAAAGTTGTTACTCTGTGAGATGAATACAGATATCACAAAGAAGTTTCTCAGAAAACTTCTTTCTGGTTTTTATCTCATTATATTTACTTTGTCACCATAGGCTTCAAGGCGATCCAAAATATCCCTTCTCAGATTCCCCAAAAACAGTGTGATAAAAATTGCTCCATGAAAAGAATCATGTAATCCTGTGAGATGAATTCACACATCACAAAGCAGTTTCTCATAAAGTTTCTTTTTTTGTTTTTGTCTGAGGATATTTCCTTTGTCACCATAGACTTCAATGGGCTCCAAAATATCCTATTGCAGAATCCCCAAAAACATGAAAAGAAAGATACAACTCTGTGAAATGAATTCACACATCACAAAGTAGTTTCTCAGTAAGCTTCTTACTAGTTTTTATCTGAGGATATTTCCTTTTTCACCATATTCCTCTTTGTGTTACCAAATATCCCATTGTGGATTCCACGAAAAATGTCTTAGGAAATTTCTCAATGAAAAGTAGAGTGTAACTTTATGAGATGAATTCACACCTCACAAATCATTTTCACAGAAAGATTCCTTCTGGTTTTTATCTGAGGATATTTCCTTTGTCAACAAAGGCTTCAATGCGATCCAACATATCCCTTCTCAGATTGCCCAAAAAACCGTGCTACCAAACTGTTCCAGGAAATGGATTGTGTAACTCCTTGGGTTGAATTCACAAAACACAAAGCAGTTTCTCAGAAACCTTCTTTCTAGTTTTTGTCTGACGATATATCTTCATCACCCTAAGGTTCAATGCTCTCCAAAATAATCCCATTGTGGTTTCCAAGAACACAGTGTTAGCAAACTGCTCAATGAAAAGAACAGTGTAAGTCAGTGAGTTGAATTCACACATCACAAAGTAGTTTCTCCAAAAACTTCTTTTTATTCTTTCTATGAAGATATTTCCTTTTTCATCATAGGCATCAAGGTACTCCCAAATATCCTATTGCAAATTCCACGAAAACAGTGTTAGCCAACTGCTCCATGAAAAGAACAGTGTAATTCTGTGAGATGAAATCACACATCACACGGAACTTTCTCAGAAAGCTTCTTTCTACTTTTTATATGAAGAGATTTAATTTGTCACCGTAGTCATCAATGCAATCCAAAATATCCCTTCTCACATTCCCCAAAAACAGTGTTACCAAACTACTACATGGAAAAAATCATGTAACTCTGTGAGATGAATTAACTTATCACAAACTGGTTTCTCAGAAAACTTCGTTCTGGTTTTTATATGAGGTTATTTCCTTTGTCACCATGAGCTTCAATGAGCTCCGAAATATCAGATTGCAGATTCCAAAAAGGCAATGTAAGCAAACTCTTCAATGAAAAGAACAGTGTAACTCTGTGAGATGAATCACGCACCACAAAGCAGTTTCTCAGAACACTTCTTTCAAGTTTTTATCTGAGGATTTTTCCTTTTTCAAAATAGGCCTCAAGGTGCTCCCAAATATCTCTTTGCATATTCCAGGGAAACAGTGTTAGCAAACTGCTCCATGAAAAGAAAAGTGTAACTCTGGGAGGTGAATTCACACATCACAAAGAACTTTCTCAGAAAGTGTCTTTCTAGTTTTTATCTGAAGATATTTCCTTTGTCACCATCGGCCTCAATGTGATCCAAAATAGCCCTTCTCAGATTCCCCAAAAACAGTGCTACCAAACTGATCCATGAATAGAATCGTGTAACTCTGTGAGATGAATTCACAAATCACAAAGCAGTTTCTCAGAAGTCTTCCTTCTAGCTTTTGTCTGAGGATATTTCCTTTTTCACCATAGGCCTCAATGAGCTCGTGAATATCCCTTTGCAGGTTCCACAAAAACAGTGTCACCAAACCACTCCATGAAAATAATGGTGTAAATCTGTGAGATGAATTACCACACCACAAAGATGTTTCTCAGAAAGTTTCTTTTTGATTTTTTGTCTGAGGATATTTCCTTCAACACCATAGGCTTCAATGCACTCAAAAATATCCTATTGCAGATTCCATGAGAACAGTGTTAGCAAACTGCTCCATGAAAACAATCATATAACTCTGTGAGATGAATTCACACACATCACAAAGAAGTTTCTTAGAAAATTTCTTTCTAGTTTTTATCTGAGGATATTTGCTTTGTCAACCTAAGTTTCAATCCGATCCAAACTATCCCTTCTCAGATACCAAAAAAACAGTGCTACCAAACAGCTCCATGAGAAGAATAGTGTAACATAGGGATATGAATTTACACATCCCAAAGCTGATTCTCAGAAAGCTTCTTTCTAGTTTTCATCTGAGAATGTTTCCATTTAAACCGTATTCCTCAATGTGCTCCTGAATATCCAATTGCAGATTAAATGAAAAAAGTTTTTGGCAAATTTCTCAATGAATAGAACTTTGTAACTCTGTGAGATGATTTCACACATCGTAAAGCAGTTTCACAGTAAGTTTCTTTTTGGTTTTTACCTGAGGATATTTTCCTGTGTCAACGTAGACTTCAATTTGCTCCCAAATATCCCATTGCAGATTCCACGAAAACAGTGTTAGCAAACTGCTGAATGAAAAGAACAATGTAACTCTGTTAGATGTATTCACACATTACAAAGCAGCTTCTCAGAAAGCTTCTTTCTAATTTATATCCGAGGGTATTTCCTTATTCGCTATAGACCTCAATGCACTCCCAAATATTCCTTTGCAAATTCCATGAAAACAGTGTTAGCAAACTGCTCCATGAAAAGAAAGGTGTAACTCTGTGAGATGAATTCACACATCACAAAGAACTTTCTCACAAAGCTTCTTTCTAGTTTTTATCTGAGGATATTTCCTTTTCCACCATAGACTTCATGCACTCCCAAATATCCCTTCTCAGACACCACAAAAACAGTGATGCCAAAGTGCTCCCTCAACAGAAACGTTTAGATCTATGAGATGAATGCACACATATCAAAGTCGTTTCTCAGAAAGCTTCTCTCTAGTTTTTACCTGAAGATATTTCCTTTTTCACCATTGGACTCTATGCACCCCAGAATATCCATTTGCAGATTCCAGAAAAACAGTGTTACCAAACTGCTCCATGAAAAGAAAGACGTAACTCTGTGATATGAATTCACACATCATGAAGAAGTTTCTCAGAAAGCTTCTTTCTAGTTTTTATCTGAGGATATTTCCTTTGTCACCATAGACTTCAATGCACTCCAAAATATCAGATTGCAGATTCCAAGAAAACAGTGTAAGCAAACTGCTCAATGCAAAAAAAAAAAAAAAAACAGTGTAACTCTGTGAGATGAATTCACCCATCACAAAGAAGTTTATCAGAAAGCTTCTTACTAATTATTATCTGAGGATATTTCCTTTTTCTATTTAGGTCTCATGATGCTCCTAAATATCCCTTGCAGATTCCAGGAAAACAGTGTTAGAAAACTTCTCCATGAAAAGGAACGTGTAACTCTGTGAGATGAATTCACACATCATGAAGAAGTTTCTCAGAAAGCTCATTTCTAGTTTTTAACTGAGGATACTTCCTTTGTAACCAGAGGTTTCAATGTGAACCAAAATGTCCCTTTTCAGATTCCTCAAAAACAGTGCGACCAAACTGCTCCATGAAAAGAAAGTATAACTGTGATATTAATTCACAAATCACAAAGGAGTTTCTCAGAAATCTTCTTTGTAGCTTTTATCTGAAGATATTTCCTTGGTCACCATAGACTTCAATGCAATCCAAATATCCTTTCTCAGATTCCCCAAAAACAGTGCTACCAAACTGCTCCATGAAAAGAATTGTATAACTCTATAAGATGAATACACAAATCACAAAGCAATTTCTCAGAAATCTTCTTTCTAGTTTTTATCTGAGGTTATTTCCTTTGTCACCAAAGGCTTTAATACAACCCAAAATATCCCTTCTCAGACTCCCTAAAACTATGCTACCAAACTTCCATGAAGAGAATGGTGTAACTCTGTGAGATGAATTCATACATCTCAAAGATGTTTCTCAGAAAACTTCTTTCTAGTTTTTAATCTGAGGATATTTTCTTTTTCACAATAGGCTTCAATGCATTCCAAAATATCCATTTGCAAATTCCACAAAAACGGTGTTAGCAAACTCTTCCATGAAAAATCTCATGTAACTCTGTGAAATAAATTCACGTATTACAAGGAAGTTTCTCAGAAAGCTTCTTTCTAGTTTTTATCTTAGGATAATTTCTTTGTCACCCTAGGCCTCAATGAGATCAAAAATATCTCCTCTGACATTAACCAAAAACAGTGCTACGAATCTGCTCCATAAAAAGCAATGTGTAAATCTGTTGGATGAATTCACACATCACAAAGCAGTTTCTCAGAAAGGTTCTTTTTGGTTTTTTCTGAAGATATTTCTTTTGTCACTGTAAGCTTCAATGTGCTCAAAATATCCCATTGCAGATTCCAAGAAAACAGTGTTAGCAAACTGATCAATCAAAAGAACAGCGTAACTCTGCAAGATGAATTCACACATCACAAAGCAGTTTCTCAGAAGGCTTCTTTCTGGTTTTTATCTGAGAGTATTTCCTTTGTCAATATAGGCTTCAATGCTATCCAAAATATCCCTTCTCAGATTCCCCAAAAACAGAGCTAACAAACGTCTACATGAGTAGAGTCGTGTAACTGTAAGATGAATTCACAAATCACAAAGCAGTTTCTCAGAAAGCTTCTTTCCAGTTTTTATCTGAGGATATTTCCTTTGTCACCACATGCTTCAATGCAATCCAAAATATCCATTCTCAGATCCCCCCACAACAGTGTTACCTAACTGTTCCATGAAAAGAAACGTGTAGCTCTGTGAGATGAATTCACATATCACTAAGGAATTTCTTAGAAAACATCTTTCTAGTATCTTTGTGAGGATATTTCCTTTTTCACCATAGGCTTCAATGCGATCCAAAATATCCCTTCTCAGATTCCCTAAAAACAGTACTACCAAACTACTCCATGAATAGAATCGTGTAATTCTGTGAGATGAATTCACAAATCAGAAAGCAGTTTCTCAGAAATCTTCTTTTTAGTTGTTGTCTTAGGATATTTCCTTTGTCACTCTAAGTTTCAATGCACTACAAAATATCCCATTGCAGATTCCAAGAAAACAGTGTAAGCAAGCTGGTCAATGAAAAGAACACTGTAACTCTGTGAGATGAATTCACACATCACAAAGCAGTTTCTCAGAAAGCCTCTTTCTAGTTTTTATATGAGGATATTTCCTTTGTCACCCTAAGCTTCAATCGGCTCTGAAATAACCTATTGCAAATTCTAGGAAAACACGTGTTAGCAAACTTCTCAATGAAAAGAATGGTGTAACTCTGTAAGATGAATTCACACATCATAAAGCAGTTTGTGAGAATTCTTCTTTCTAGTTTTTATCTGAGGATATTTCCTTTTTCACCATAGGCCTCAGTGTCCTCCCAAATATCCCTTTATAGATTCCATGAGAAGTGTTTCCACAAACTGCTAAAAAAACAGAAAGGTGTAACTCTGTGAGACGAATTCACACATGAAAAACAAGTTTCTCAGAAAGCTTCCTTCTAGTTTTTATCTGAGGATATTTCCTTTGTCACCATAGTTTTCAATGCTATCCAAAATATACCTTCTCAGATTCCCCAAAAACACTGCTACCAAATTGATCCATGAAAAGAATGGTGTAACTTTGTGTGATGAATTCAAAAATCACAAAGCAGTTTCTCAGAAAGCTTCTTTCTAGTTTCTTTCTGAAGATACTTCCTTTGTCACCATAAGCTTTGATGTGCTCTGAAGTATCCCATTGTGGATTCCCCAGAAAACAGTGTTAACAAACTGCTCCACGAAAAGAAAGCTGTAACTCTGTAAGATGAATTCACACTTCCTGAAGAAATTTCTCAGAAAACTTCTTTCTAGTATTTAACTGAGGATATTTGCTTTGTCACCACAGGTTTCAATGTGATCTAAAAATATTCCCTCTCATATTCGCCATAAACAGTGTTACCAAACTGCTCCATGAAAAGAATTGTGTAATGCTGCGAGATGAATTAACACATCACAGCCTTGTATCAGAATGCTTCTCTCTGGTTTTTGTATGAGGCTATTTCCTTTTTCCACCATAGTCTTCCATGCGCTCCCAAATATTCCTTCTCAGACACCACAAAAACAGTGATGTCAAAGTGTTCCCTCAACATAAAAGTTTAACTCTATGAGATGAATGCACACATCACAAAGGAGTTTCTCAGAAGGCTTCTCTCCAGATTTTACCTGAATAATTTTCTTTTTTCACCTTATGCCTCTAAGTGCTCCCACATATCCCTCTGCAGATTCCACAAAAACAGTGCTACCAAACTGCACAATGAATAGAAATGTTTAACTCTGTGAGATAAATTCACACATCACAAAGCAGTTTCTCAGGAAGCTTCTTTCTGGTTTTTATCTGAGGATATTTCCTTTTCCACCTTAGGCTTCAATGCACTCCCAAATATCCCTTCTCAGACACCACAAAAGCAGTGATGCAAAAGTGCTCCCTCAGTGGAAACGTTTATCTCTATGAGATGAATGCACACATCACGTAGAAGATTTCTCAGAAATCTTCTCTCCAGTTTTTACCTGAAGATATTTCCTTTTTTGCCATTGGACTCTATGGGCTCCCTAATATCCCTTTGCAGATTCCACAAAAACGGTTTTAAAAAAAATGCTCAATAAAAAGAAGTGTGTAACTCTGTGAGATGAATTCACGCATCACAAAGCAGTTTTCTCAGAAAGCTTCTTTCTAGTTTTAAATCTGAGGATATTTCCCTTTTCACCATAGGTTTCAATGTGCTCCCAAATATCTCCTCTTAGATACCACAAAAACAGTGATGCCGAGCTGCTTCAATCAACAAAAGTTCAAACTCTATGAGATGAATACACATATCACAACCGTTTTGCAAAAAAACTCTGTAGTTTTTATCTCAAGTGGTTTCTTTTTTCACCATAGGCCTCTAGGAGCTCCTGAATATACCTTTGCAGATTCCACAAAAATAGTGCTACAAAACAGATTCACGAAAAGAATCATGCAACTCTGTGAGATGAATTAACATATCACAAAGCGGTTTCTCAGAAAACTTCTTTCTAGCTTTTATATGACAATATTTCCTTCTTCACAACAGGCCTCAATGTGCTCTGGAATACAACATTGCAGATTCCATGAAAACAATGTCATTAAAACTGCTCCATGCAAAGAGAGGTGTAACTCTGTGAGATGAATTCACACGTCAGAAACCAGTTTCTCAGAAAGATTCTTTCTAGTTTAAATCTGAGGATATTTCCTATGTCACCATAAGCTTCAATTCAATCCAAAATATCCCATTGCAGATTCCAAAAAAACAGTGTTAGCAATCTGGTCAATGAAAAGAACACTGTAACACTGTGAGATGAATTCTCCCATCACAAAGCAGTTGCTCTTTGTGATGTGAGAAAGAGAATCACAAAGAGCATGGTTTTATCTGCGGATATTTCATTTGACACCCTAAGCTTCAATGCGCTCTGAAATAACCCATTGCAGATTCCAAGAAAACAGTGTTAGCAAATTGATCCATGAAAAGGAAGTTGTATCTCTGTGAGATGAATTCACACCTCACAAAACAGGTTCTCAGAAAGCTTTTCTGATTCTTATCTGAGGGTATTTCCTTTGTCTGTAAGTCTTCATAGCGATCCCAAATATCCCTTCCCAGATTCAACAAAAAGAGTGGTAACACAATGCTCCATGAAAGGAAATTGTATCTCTGTGAGATGAATTCACACATCAGATAGCAGTTTCTCAGAAACCTTCTTTCTAGTTTTCATCTGAGGATATTTCCTGTTTCACCATAGCCCTCAATGCACTCCCAAATATCACTTTGCAGATTCCATGAAAACAGTGTTAGCAAACTGCTCCATGAGTAGAAAGTTGTAACTCTGTGAGATGAATTCACACATCACATGACAGTTTCTCAGAAAGCATCTTTCTGTTTTTTTTGTCTGGGGATATTTCCTTTGTCACCATATTTTTCAATGCGCTCCCAAATATCCTATTGCAGAGTCCACGAAAACAGTGTAAGCGAACTGCTCAATGCAAAATACAGGGTGTAACTCTGAGAATTGAATTCACCCATCACAAAGCAGTTTATCAAAAGCTTCTTTCCAATTTTTATCTGAGGATATTTCCTTTTTCTATTTAGGCCTCATGGCACTCCTAAGTATCCCTTGCAGATTCCAGGAAAACAGTGTTAGAAAACTTCTCCATGAAAAGTAAGGTGTAACTCTGTGAGATGAATTCACACATCACAAAGAACTTTCTCAGAATGCTTCTTTCTAGTTGTTTTCTGATGATATTTCCTTTGTCACCATCGTCCATCAATGCGATCCACAATATCCCTTCTCAGATTCCACAAAAACAGAGTTATCAAACTGTTCCCATTGAAAGCATCATGTAACTCTGTGAGAAGAATTCACAAACCACAAAGGAATTTCTCATAAAGTTTGTTTCTAATTTTTGTCTATGGATATTTAATTTTTATCATTAGTCTTCAATGTGCTCCAAATATGTCAGTGTAGATTGTGAGATGAAAAGTAACTGACACAACACAAAGCAGTTTTTCTCAGAAACCTTCTTTTTGGTTTTTACCTGAGGATATTACCTTTGTCACCATAGGCTTCAATGTGCTACCAAATATCCTATTGATGATTCCATGAAAAAGTGTTATCAAACTGCTCAAAGAAGAGAACGGTGTAGCATTGTGAGATGAATTCACACCTCACAATGCAGTTTCTCAGAAAGCTTCTTTCTAGTTTTTATCTGAAGATATTTTCTTTTTCACAATAGGTCTCTACGTGCTCCAAAATATCTCTTTTCAGTTTCCACAAAAACAGCCTTAGCAAACTGCTCCATGAACATCAAGGTGGAACTCTCTGAATTGATTTCCCATATCACAAAGAATTTTCTCAGAAAGCTTCTTGTAGTTTTTATCTGAGGGTATTTCCTTTGTCACCATAGGCTTCAATGTGATCCAAAATATCACTTTTCAGTCTCCCCTGAAACAGTGCTATCAAACTGATACATGAAAACAATCGTGTAACACTGGAGATGAATTCACAAATCACAAAGCAGTTTCTCAGAAACTTTCCTTCTTTATTTGTCTGAGTATATTTCCCTTGGTCACAATAAGCTTCAATGTGCTTTGAAATATCCCATTGCACATTCCAGAATACAGTGTTAGAAAAGTGCTCAATTAAAAAGAACAGGGTAACTCTGTGAGTTGAATCATCACAAAGAAGTTTCTCAGAAAGCATCTTTCTAGTTTTTATCTGAGGATATTTTCTTTTTTCACAAGAGACCTCAATGCGATACATAATATCTCTTCTCAGATTCCCCAAAAGTTTGCTAGCAAACTGCTCCATGAAAAGAATTGTCTAACTCTGTGGATGAATTCAGAATTGACCAAACAGTCTCTCAGAAAGTTTATTTCTACTTTCTGTCTGAGGACGTTTCCTTTTTTACCATAAGCTTCTATCAGCTCTGAAATATCCCATTGCAGATTACAAGAAAACAGTGTTAGCAAACTGCTCAATGAAAAGAACAGTGTAACTCAGTGAGATGAATTCACACCTCACAAAGCAGTTTCTGAGAAAGCTTCTTTCTAGTTTTTATCTGAGGATATTTCCATTTTCATTATAGCCTTTATGTGTTCCCAAATATTCCTTTGCAGAGTCCATGAAAATAGTGTTAGCAAACTACTCCATGAATACAAAGATGTACCTCTGTGAGTTGAATTCACACATCACAAGGAACTCTCTCAGAGAGCTTCTTTCTAGTTTTTATCTGATGATATTTCCTTAGTCACCATAGGCATCAATGCGATTCAAAATATCCCTTCTTAGATTCCACAAAAACGGTGCTACCAAGCTGATCTATGAAAAGAATCGTGTAACACAGTGAGATGAATTACCCACAAAGCGGTTTCTTAGACAGCTTCTTTCTAGTTTTTATATGAAGATATTACCTTTGTCACCATAAGCTTCAATGCACTCTGAAATATCCCATTGCAGATTCCAAGAAAACAGTTTTAGCAGACTGCTTGATGAAAATAAGAGTTTATCTCTGTGAGATAAATTCATGCTTCTGAAAGCAGGTTCTCAGAAAGCTTCTTTCTAGTTTTTATGTGAGGATATTTCTTTTTTCACTATAGACCTCAATGTACTCCCCAAATATCCCTTGCAGATTCCACGAAAACAGTGTTAGCAAACTCCTCCAAGAAAAGAAATTTGTCTAACTCTGTGGGATGAATTCGCACGTCACAAAGGACTTTCTCAGAAACCTTCTATCTATTTTTATCTGATGATATTTCCTTTGTCACAATAGTTTTTCTATGAAATAAAAAATATCCTTTCTCAGATTCCCCAAAAACAGTGATAACAGACTGATCCATGAAAAGAATCATGTCACACTCTGAGATAAATTAACACAACTCAAAGTGGTTTCTCAGAAAGCTTCTTTCTCTAGTTTTTATAGGACATTTCCTTTGTCACTTTAAAGTAACCCTAAATATCACTTCTCAGATCCCCAAAAAGAGTGTTTCCAAACTGCTCCATGAAAAGTATCACGTACCTCTGTGAGATGAATTCACAAATCACAAAGCAGTTTCTCAGAAAGCTTCATTCTAGTTTTTATCTGAGGATATTTCTTTTTTTCACTATGGACTACTCTGTGAACTCCCAAATATCCCTTTGCAGATTCCAGGAAAACAGTGTTAAAAACTGCTCCATGAAAGAAAGGTGTAACTCTGTGGGATAAATTCACACATCACAAAGAACCTTTCTCAGAAACTTTCTTTCAAGCTTTTTATCTGAGGATATTTCCTGTGTCACCATAGGCTTCTATGCAATCCAAAATATCCTTTCTCATATTCCACCAAAAACAGTGCTAACAATTTATCCTTGAAAAGAATAGTGTAATTCTATGTGATGAATTCACCCAACACAAAGATATTTCTCAAAAGCTTCCTTCTAGTTTTTATCTGAGGATATTTCCTTTTCCATCATTGGCTTCCATGCACTCCCAAATATCCCTTTCTCAGACACCAGAAAAACTGTGATTAGCCAAACTTCTCTCTCAACAGAAAGCTTTACCTCTGTGAGATGAATGCCCACATCACAAAGGAGTTTTCAGAAACTTTCATTCCAGTTTTTACCCAAAGATATTTCCTTTTTTCAACCTTGGGCCTCTACCCCCTCGCTCCCGAAATATCCCTTTGCATTTTTCACAAAAACAGTGGCTACGAAACTGTTCATCCATGAAAAGAATGATTGAATTCTGTAAGATGAATTCGTTCATCACAAAACAGTTCTCTCAGGAAGCTTCTTTCTAGTTTTTAACTGAGGGTATTTCCTTTTTCACCCTAGGCTTCTCTGCACTCCAAATATCCCTTTGTAGATTCCACAAAAACAGGGTTACCAAACTACTCAATGAAATGAATGATTTACCTTTGGAAAATGAATTCATCCATCACAAAGAAGTTTCTTATAAAAGCTAATTTCTAGATTTTATATGAGCTTGTTTACTTTTGGCCGTCATTAGACTCAATGCGCTCCAACATATCCCTTCTCAGGTACCAAGAAAAGAGTGATGCCAAACTGCTCAATCAAAAAAAAACAGATGTTTATACTCTATGATGTGAATACACACATCACAAAATAGCTTCTCAAAAACTTCTTTCAAGTTTTTAACTGAAGATATTTCCTTTTCACCATAGCCTCTATGAGCTCCCAAAAATCACTTTTCAAATTCCCCCAAAACAGTGCAAGCAAACTGTTCAATGAAAAGAAAGGTGTAACTCTGTGACATGAATTCACATAACACAAAGAACTTTCTCAGAAAGCTTCTTTCTAGTTTTTAAAGAAGATATTTCGTTTGTCATCATAGGCTTCAATGCAATCCAAAATATCCCTTCTCAGATTCCCACAAAAACAGTGCAACCAGAACTGCTCCATGAAAAGAAGATGTGTAATTCTGTAAGATGGATTTCACAGATCTAAAACCAGTTTCTCAGAAAGCTTCTTTCCAGTTTTTGTCTGAGGATAGTTCCTTTGGCACCATAAGCTTCAATGTGCTCCGAAATATCACATTGAAGATTCCAAGAAAACAGTTTAGCTAATTGCTCAATGAAAAGAATGTAACTCTGTGAAATGAATTCACACATCACAAATCAGTTTCTCTGAAATCTTCTTTCTAGTGTTTATATGAGGATATTTCCTTTTCACCATAGCTTCATGCACTCAATATATCCTTTTGCAGATTCCATGAAAAGATTGTTACCAAACTGCCTCAATGAAAAGAATGTGTAACTCAGTGAGATGAATTCACAGAACACAAAGAAGTTTTCTCAGAAAGCTTCTTTCTAGTTTTTATCTGAGGATATTTCTTTTTCACCGTAGGCCTCAATGTGCTCCCAAATATCCTTTGCAGATTCCACAGAAACCAGTGTTTGCAAACTCCTCCCATGAAAAGAAAGGTGTAAACTCTGTGAGTTGAAACCACATATCACGAAGTACTTTCTCAGAAAAAGCTTATTTCTAGTTTTTATCTGGGATAATTCTTTTGTCACCGTAGCTTCAATGGTGATCTAAAATATCCCTTCCCAGATTCCCCAAGAAATAGTGCTACTAAACTGTTCCATGAAAACAGTTCTGTAACTCTGTGAGATGAATTCACAAATCACAGAAGCAGTTTCTCAGAAAGCTTCTTTCTAGTTTTTCATCTGAGGATTTTCCCTTTTTCACCATAAGCTTCAATGGGCTTCCAAATATCACTTTGCCAATTCCACAAAACTGGTTCAGCGAACTGGCTTCATGAAGAGAACTGTGTAACTCTGTGAGACTGATTCACAAGAACACAAAGAAGTTTCTCAGAAAGCTTCTTTCTAGTTTTTATATGAGGGTATTTTCCTTTGGCACCCATAACTTCAATGGGCTCCGAAAATATCCCATTGTATATTCCAAGAAATCAGGTTAGCAAAGAGCTCGCTGAAAAGAACAGATGTAACTCTGTGAGATGAATTCACACATCAAAATAAGCAGTTTCTTAGAAAGCTTCTTTCTAGTTTTTTATCTGAGGATATTTCCTTTTTCACCATAGCTTCAATCCACTCCCAAATATCCTTTGCAGATTCCAGGAAAACAGTATTAGGAACTGCCCCTGAAAGGAAAGTGTAACTCTGTGAGGTGAATTCACAGATCACAAAGAAGTTTTCTCAGATAACTTCTTTCTAGTTGGTATCTGAGGATATTTCCTTTGTTAAACTAGCTTCATAAGGGCTCCAAAATATCCCTTTCAGATTCCAAGAACAGTCTTACATAAGAGATCCATGAAATAACGTGTAACTCTGTGAGATGATTAACACAGAACAAAGAAGTTTCTCAGAAAGCTTCTTTCTAGATTTTTATCTGAGGATATTTCCTTTGTCACCATAGCTTCAAAGGGCTCCAAATATCCTTTCTCAGCCATTCCACAAGAAAAAGTCTTAGCGAAAGGCTTCTCCATGAAAAAGAACAGCTGTAACTCTGTGAAGATGAATTCACAGAACAAAAAGCAGTTTCCTCAGAAAGCTTCTTTCTAGTTTTGTATCTGAGGATATTTCCTTTTCAACATAGGCCTCAATGGGCTCCATAATATCTTTGAAGATTCCACAAAAATAGGGTAGCAATCGAAATGAAAAGAAGCTGTAACTCTGTGAGATGAATTCAAGAAACAAAGAAGTTTCTCGAACTTCTTTCCAGATTTATCTGGAGGATATTTCCTTTATTCCTTAGTCTAAGGGCAAAATAATTGCTTCACATGAAAATAACATGTAACTCTTTGAGATGAATTAACTCTGTGATTGAACACAGAAGCAGTTTCTCAGAAAGCTTCTTTCTTTGTTTTCATCTGAGGATATTTCCTTTGGCACCATAGCTTCAATGGGCTTCCAAATATCCCTTTGCCAGATTCCAACAAAACAAGGTTTAGCAAAGAGTTCAATGAAAAGAACATGTAACTCTGTGAGGTGAATTCACCCATCAAAGAGTAGTTTCTCAGAAAGCTTCTTTCTGTCATTTTATCGGAGGATATTTTCCTTTTTCACATAGTCTTCAAAGGGATCCAAAATATCCCTTTGGATTCAATTCACAAAACTGTGTTAGCAAACAGCTCACGAAATAACGATGTAACTCTGTGAGATGAATTTCACACATCACAAAAGCAGTTTCTCAGAAAGTTCTTTTTCTAGATTTCATCTGAGGATATTTCCTTTTTCACCATAGTCTTCAATGGGCTTCCAAATCACTTTGCAGATTCCACAAAACAGTGCTAGCAAAGGCTTCTTGAAAAGAAAGCTGTAACTTCTGTGAGATGATTTCAGAACACACTAAGAAGTTTCTCAGAAAGCTTCTTTCTCTTTTTATATGAGGATATTTCCTTTGTCCCATAGGCTTCCATGGGATCCAAATATCCTTCTCAGATTCCACAAAAACAGGCTAGCAAAGAGATCCATGAAAATACAGATGTAACTCTGTGAGATGAATTCACAGAAACACAAAAGCAGTTTCTCAGAAAGCTTCTTTCCAGATTTTGTTTGAGGATATTTCCTTTGTCCCATAGTCCCTTCAATGGCTCTGAAATATCACTTTGCAGATTCCACAAGAAAACAGTCTTAGCAAAAGGCTTCTTGAAAGGAAGCTGTAACTCTGTGAGATGAATTACAGAACACACTAAAGCAGTTTCTCAGAAAGCTTCTTTCTCTTTTCATCTGAGGATATTTCCTTTGTCCCATAGTCTTCAATGGGCTTCCAAATATCTGTTTTGCAGATTCCACAAGAAAAAGTCTAGCAAAGAGGCTCAATGAAAGAAAGTGTAACTCTGTGAGATGAATTCACAGAACACAAGCAGTTTCTCAGAAAGCTTCTTTCCTTTTTTATCTGAGGATATTTCCTTTGTCACCATAGCTTCAATGGGCTTCCAAATATCTGTTTGCAGATTTCCAAAAGAAATGTCTTTAGCAAAGGCTTCATGAAAACAGAAAGCTGTAACTCTGTGAGATGATTTACAGAACACAAAGAGTTTCTCAGAAAGCTTCTTTCTCTTTTTTAGGAGGATATTTTCTTTTTCACCATAGTCTTCAATGGGATCCGAAATATCACTTTCTCAGATTCCACAAAATAAGGTTAGCAAAGAGATCCACGAAATAAAGATGTAACTCTGTGAGATGAATTAACAGAACACAAAGCGTTTCTCAAAAGCTTCTTTCCAGAATTTTGTATCTGAGGATATTTCCTTTGTTTCACCATAGTTTCTATGGGATCTTCCAAATATCACTTTCAATTCACAAAAACTGTCTTAGCGAAAGGCTTCTTGAGGGGAAAGAATCCTGTAACTCTGTGAGATGATTAACAGAACACAAGCAAGTTTCTCAGAAAGCTTCTTTCTCTTTGTTATCGGAGGATATTTCCTTTGGCACCATAGCTTCAATGGGATTCCAAATATCACTGTTGCAGATTCCACAAAATATGTGCTAGCAAAGAGATCTTGAGAAAAAGATGTAACTCTGTGAGATGAATTAACAGAACACAAAGAAGTTTCTCAGAAAGCTTCTTTCTCTTTGTTATTTCATCGGAGGATATTTCCTTTTTCCCTATAGCCCTCTAAGGGATCCAAATATCTGTTTGCAGATTCCAGAAAGAAGGCTAGCGAAAGAGCTTCTTGAGGGGAAAGCTGTAACTCTGTGAGATGAATTCACAGAAACAAAAGCAGTTTCTCAGAAAGCTTCTTTCCAGATTTCATCTGAGGATATTTCCTTTTTCACCATAGCTTCTATGGGCTCCCAAATATCACTTTGCAGATTCCACAAAATAAGGCTAGCAAAGGATCTTGAGGGGAATACAGATGTAACTCTGTGAGATGAATTTCACAGAACACAAGAAGTTTCTCAGAAAGCTTCTTTCCAGATTTCATCTTTGTTATCGAGGATATTTCCTTTTTCACCATAGCCTCTATGGGCTTCAAATATCACTTTGCCAATTTCTCAGAACTGTCCAGCAGAAATAAGGCTAGCTTGAGATCCACGAAAACAGATGTAACTCTGTGAGATGAATTCACAGAACACAAAAGCAGTTTCTCAGAAAGCTTCTTTTCCAGATTGTTATCGGAGGATATTTTTTGGCACCATAGTCTTCAATGGGCTTCCGAAATATCACTTTGCCACAGATTCCACAAGAAATGTCTTAGCGAAAGGCTTCTGAGAAATAAAGCTGTAACTCTGTGAGATGAATTCACAGAAGAACACAAGAAGTTTCTCAGAAAGCTTCTTTCTCTTTGTTATCGGAGGATATTTCCTTTGGCCCATAGTCTTCTATGGGATCCGAAAATATCACTTTCAGATTCCACAGAAATGTCTTAGCGCAAGAGATTCCACGAAATACAGATGTAACTCTGTGAGATGAATTCACAGAACACTAAGCAGTTTCTCAGAAAGCTTCTTTCAGATTTCATCTTTTTACGAGGATATTTCTTTTTCACATATAGTCTTCAAAGGCTCCGAAATATCACTTTGCCAATTCCACAGAAATAAGGCTTAGCAAAGAGGCTTCACGAAATACAGATGTAACTGTGAGATGATTTCACAACAGAACACTAAGCAGTTTCTCAGAAAGCTTTTTCCAGATTTCATCTGAGGATATTTCCTTTTTCACCATAGCCCTCTATGGGCTTTCCAAATATCACTTTGCCAATTCCACAAGAACTGTCTTCAAAAGGCTTCTTGAGGGGGAAAGCTGTAACTCTGTGAGATGATTTCACAGAACACAAAGAAGTTTCTCAGCAAAGCTTCTTTCTCTTTGTTATCGGAGGATATTTCCTTGGCCCTATAGTCTTCAAAGGGATGTAAACTCTGTGAGATTCCACAGAAATAAGGCTAGCAAAGAGATCCACGAAATCTCATGAAAGCTTGTGAGATGAATTAACAGAACACTAAGCAGTTTCAGAAAGCTTCTTTCCAGATTTCATCTGAGGATATTTCCTTTTTCACCATAGCCCTCTATGGGCTTCCAAATATCACTTTGCCAATTCCACAAGAACTGTCTTAGCGAAAGGCTTCTTGAGGGGAAAGCTGTAACTCTGTGAGATGATTTCACAGAACACAAAGAAGTTTCTCAGAAAGCTTCTTTCTCTTTGTTATCGGAGGATTTTCCTTTGGCCCTATAGTCTTCAAAGGGATCCGAAATATCTGTTCTCAGATTCCACAGAAATAAGGCTAGCAAAGAGATCCACGAAATACAGATGTAACTCTGTGAGATGAATTAACAGAACACTAAGCAGTTTCTCAGAAAGCTTCTTTCCAGATTTCATCTGAGGATATTTTCCTTTTTCACCATAGCCCTCTATGGGCTTCCAAATATCACTTTGCCAATTCCACAAGAACTGTCTTAGCGAAAGGCTTCTTGAGGGGAAAGCTGTAACTCTCTGTGAGATGATTTCACAGAACACAAAGAAGTTTCTCAGAAAGCTTCTTTCTCTTTGTTATCGGAGGATATTTCCTTTGGCCCTATAGTCTTCAAAGGGATCCGAAATATCTGTTCTCAGATTCCACAGAAATAAGGCTAGCAAAGAGATCCACGAAATACAGATGTAACTCTGTGAGATGAATTAACAGAACACTAAGCAGTTTCTCAGAAAGCTTCTTTCAGATTTCATCTGAGGATATTTCCTTTTTCACCATAGCCCTCTATGGGCTTCCAAATATCACTTTGCCAATTCCACAAGAACTGTCTTAGCGAAAGGCTTCTTGAGGGGAAAGCTGTAACTCTGTGAGATGATTTCACAGAACACAAAGAAGTTTCTCAGAAAGCTTCTTTCTCTTTGTTATCGGAGGATATTTCCTTTGGCCTATAGTCTTCAAAGGGATCCGAAATATCTGTTCTCAGATTCCACAGAAATAAGGCTAGCAAAGAGATCCACGAAATACAGATGTAACTCTGTGAGATGAATTAACAGAACACTAAGCAGTTTCTCAAAGCTTCTTTCCAGATTTCATCTGAGGATATTTCCTTTTTCACCATAGCCCTCTATGGGCTTCCAAATATCACTTTGCCAATTCCACAAGAACTGTCTTAGCGAAAGGCTTCTTGAGGGGAAAGCTGTAACTCTGTGAGATGATTTCACAGAACACAAAGAAGTTTCTCAGAAAGCTTCTTTCTCTTTGTTATCGGAGGATATTTCTTTGGCCTATAGTCTTCAAAGGGATCCGAAAATATCTGTTCTCAGATTCCACAGAAATAAGGCTAGCAAAGAGATCACGAAATACAGATGTAACTCTGTGAGATGAAATTAACAGAACACTAAGCAGTTTTTCAGAAAGCTTCTTTCCAGATTTCATCTGAGGATATTTCCTTTTTCACCATAGCCTCTATGGGCTTCCAAATATCACTTTGCCAATTCCACAAGAACTGTCTTAGCGAAAGGCTTCTTGAGGGGAAAGCTGTAACTCTGTGAGATGATTTCACAGAACACAAAGAAGTTTCTCAGAAAGCTTCTTTCTCTTTGTTATCGGAGGATATTTCCTTTGGCCTATAGTCTTCAAAGGGATCCGAAATATCTGTTCTCAGATTCCACAGAAATAAGGCTAGCAAAGAGAGATCCAAAATACAGATGTAACTCTGTGAGATGAATTAACAGAACACTAAGCAGTTTCTCAGAAAGCTTCTTCTTTCCAGATTTCATCTGAGGAGGATATTTCCTTTTTCACCATAGCCCTCTATGGGCTTCCAAATATCACTTTGCCAATTCCACAAGAAACTGTCTTAGCGAAAGGCTTCTTGAGGGGAAAGCTGTAACTCTGTGAGATGATTTCACAGAACACAAAAAGAAGTTTCTCAGAAAGCTTCTTTCTCTTTGTTATCGGAGGATATTTCCTTTGGCCCTATAGTCTTCAAAGGGATCCGAAATATATCTGTTCTCAGATTCCACAGAAATAAGGCTAGCAAAGAGATCCACGAAATACAGATGTAACTCTGTGAGATGAATTAACAGAACACTAAGCAGTTTCTCAGAAAGCTTCTTTCCAGATTTCATCTGAGGATATTTCCTTTTTCACCATAGCCCTCTATGGGCTTCCAAATATCACTTTGCCAATTCCACAAGAACTGTGTTAGCGAAAGGCTTCTTGAGGGGAAAGCTGTAACTCTGTGAGATGATTTCACAGAACACAAAGAAGTTTCTCAGAAAGCTTCTTTCTCTTTGTTATCGGAGGATATTTCCTTTGGCCCTATAGTCTTCAAAGGGATCCGAAATATCTGTTCTCAGATTCCACAGAAATAAGGCTAGCAAAGAGATCCACGAAATACAGATGTAAACCTGTGAGATGAATTAACAGAACACTAAGCAGTTTCTCAGAAAGCTTCTTTCAGATTTCATCTGAGGATATTTCCTTTTTCACCATAGCCCTCTATGGGCTTCCAAATATCACTTTGCCAATTCCACAAGAACTCTTAGCGAAAGGCTTCTTGAGGGGAAAGCTGTAACTCTGTGAGATGATTTCACAGAACACAAAGAAGTTTCTCAGAAAGCTTCTTTCTCTTTGTTATCGGAGGATATTTCCTTTGGCCCTATAGTCTTCAAAGGGATCCGAAATATCTGTTCTCAGATTCCACAGAAATAAGGCTAGCAAAAAAAGCTTCTTTCCAGATTTCATCTGAGGATATTTCCTTTTTCACCATAGCCCTCTATGGGCTTCCAAATATCACTTTGCCAATTCCACAAGAACTGTCTTAGCGAAAGGCTTCTTGAGGGGAAAGCTGTAACTCTGTGAGATGATTTCACAGAACACAAAGAAGTTTCTCAGAAAGCTTCTTTCTCTTTGTTATCGGAGGATATTTCCTTTGGCCCTATAGTCTTCAAAGGGATCCGAAATATCTGTTCTCAGATTCCACAGAAATAAGGCTAGCAAAGAGATCCACGAAATACAGATGTAACTCTGTGAGATGAATTAACAGAACACTAAGCAGTTTCTCAGAAAGCTTCTTTCCAGATTTCATCTGAGGATATTTCCTTTTTCACCATAGCCCTCTATGGGCTTCCAATATCACTTTGCCAATTCCACAAGAACTGTCTTAGCGAAAGGCTTCTTGAGGGGAAAGCTGTAACTCTGTGAGATGATTTCACAGAACACAAAGAAGTTTCTCAGAAAGCTTCTTTCTCTTTGTTATCGGAGGATATTTCCTTTGGCCCTATAGTCTTCAAAGGGATCCGAAATATCTGTTCTCAGATTCCACAGAAATAAGGCTAGCAAAGAGATCCACGAAATACAGATGTAACTCTGTGAGATGAATTAACAGAACACTAAGCAGTTTCTCAGAAAGCTTCTTTCCAGATTTCATCTGAGGATATTTCCTTTTTCACCATAGCCCTCTATGGGCTTCCAAATATCACTTTGCCAATTCCACAAGAACTGTCTTAGCGAAAGGCTTCTTGAGGGGAAAGCTGTAACTCTGTGAGATGATTTCACAGAACACAAAGAAGTTTCTCAGAAAGCTTCTTTCTCTTTGTTATCGGAGGATATTTCCTTTGGCCCTATAGTCTTCAAAGGGATCCGAAATATCTGTTCTCAGATTCCACAGAAATAAGGCTAGCAAAGAGATCCACGAAATACAGATGTAACTCTGTGAGATGAATTAACAGAACACTAAGCAGTTTCTCAGAAAGCTTCTTTCCAGATTTCATCTGAGGATATTTCCTTTTTCACCATAGCCCTCTATGGGCTTCCAAATATCACTTTGCCAATTCCACAAGAACTGTCTTAGCGAAAGGCTTCTTGAGGGGAAAGCTGTAACTCTGTGAGATGATTTCACAGAACACAAAGAAGTTTCTCAGAAAGCTTCTTTCTCTTTGTTATCGGAGGATATTTCCTTTGGCCCTATAGTCTTCAAAGGGATCCGAAATATCTGTTCTCAGATTCCACAGAAATAAGGCTAGCAAAGAGATCCACGAAATACAGATGTAACTCTGTGAGATGAATTAACAGAACACTAAGCAGTTTCTCGAAAGCTTCTTTCCAGATTTCATCTGAGGATATTTCCTTTTTCACCATAGCCCTCTATGGGCTTCCAAATATCACTTTGCCAATTCCACAAGAACTGTCTTAGCGAAAGGCTTCTTGAGGGGAAAGCTGTAACTCTGTGAGATGATTTCACAGAACACAAAGAAGTTTCTCAGAAAGCTTCTTTCTCTTTGTTATCGGAGGATATTTCCTTTGGCCCTATAGTCTTCAAAGGGATCCGAAATATCTGTTCTCAGATTCCACAGAAATAAGGCTAGCAAAGAGATCCACGAAATACAGATGTAACTCTGTGAGATGAATTAACAGAACACTAAGCAGTTTCTCAGAAAGCTTCTTTCCAGATTTCATCTGAGGATATTTCCTTTTTCACCATAGCCCTCTATGGGCTTCCAAATATCACTTTGCCAATTCCACAAGAACTGTCTTAGCGAAAGGCTTCTTGAGGGGAAAGCTGTAACTCTGTGAGATGATTTCACAGAACACAAAGAAGTTTCTCAGAAAGCTTCTTTCTCTTTGTTATCGGAGGATATTTCCTTTGGCCCTATAGTCTTCAAAGGGATCCGAAATATCTGTTCTCAGATTCCACAGAAATAAGGCTAGCAAAGAGATCCACGAAATACAGATGTAACTCTGTGAGATGAATTAACAGAACACTAAGCAGTTTCTCAGAAAGCTTCTTTCCAGATTTCATCTGAGGATATTTCCTTTTTCACCATAGCCCTCTATGGGCTTCCAAATATCACTTTGCCAATTCCACAAGAACTGTCTTAGCGAAAGGCTTCTTGAGGGGAAAGCTGTAACTCTGTGAGATGATTTCACAGAACACAAAGAAGTTTCTCAGAAAGCTTCTTTCTCTTTGTTATCGGAGGATATTTCCTTTGGCCCTATAGTCTTGTAACTCTGTGAGATGAATTAACAGAACACTAAGCAGTTTCTCAGAAAGCTTCTTTCCAGATTTCATCTGAGGATATTTCCTTTTTTCACCATAGCCCTCTATGGGCTTCCAAATATCACTTTGCCAATTCCACAAGAACTGTCTTAGCGAAAGGCTTCTTGAGGGGAAAGCTGTAACTCTGTGAGATGATTTTCACAGAACAAAGAAGTTTCTCAGAAAGCTTCTTTCTCTTTGTTATCGGAGGATATTTCCTTTGGCCCTATAGTCTTCAAAGGGATCCGAAATATCTGTTCTCAGATTCCACAGACTTGAGGGGGAAAGCTGTAACTCTGTGAGATGATTTCACAGAACACAAAGAGTTTCTCAGAAAGCTTCTTTCTCTTTGTTATCGGAGGATATTTCCTTTGCCCCTATAGTCTTCAAAGGGATCCGAAATATCTGTTCTCAGATTCCACAGAAATAAGGCTAGCAAAGAGATCCACGAAAATACAGATGTAACTCTGTGAGATGAATTAACAGAACACACTAAAGCAGTTTCTCAGAAAGCTTCTTTCCAGATTTCATCTGAGGATATTTCCTTTTTCACCATAGCCCTCTATGGGCTTCCAAATATCACTTTGCCAATTCCACAAGAACTGTCTTAGCGAAGGCTTCTTGAGGGGAAAGCTGTAACTCTGTGAGATGATTTCACAGAACACAAAGAAGTTTCTCAGAAAGCTTCTTTCTCTTTGTTATCGGAGGATATTTCCTTTGGCCCTATAGTCTTCAAAGGGATCCGAAATATCTGTTCTCAGATTCCACAGAAATAAAGCTAGCAAAGAGATCCACGAAATACAGATGTAACTCTGTGAGATGAATTAACAGAACACTAAGCAGTTTCTCAGAAAGCTTCTTTCCAGATTTCATCTGAGGATATTTCCTTTTTCACCATAGCCCTCTATGGGCTTCCAAATATCACTTTGCCAATTCCACAAGAAATGTCTTAGCGAAGGCTTCTTGAGGGGAAAGCTGTAACTCTGTGAGATGATTTCACAGAACACAAAGAAGTTTCTCAGAAAGCTTCTTTCTTTTGTTATCGGAGGATATTTCCTTTGGCCCTATAGTCTTCAAAGGGATCCGAATATCTGTTCTCAGATTTCCACAGAAATAAGGCTAGCAAAGAGATCCACGAAATACAGATGTAACTCTGTGAGATGAATTAACAGAACACACTAGCAGTTTCTCAGAAAGCTTCTTTCCAGATTTCATCTGAGGATATTTCCTTTTTCACCATAGCCCTCTATGGGCTTCCAAATATCACTTAATTCCACAAGAACTGTCTTAGCGAAAGGCTTCTTGAGGGGAAAGCTGTAACTCTGTGAGATGATTTCACAGAACACAAAGAAGTTTCTCAGAAAGCTTCTTTCTCTTTGTTATCGGAGGATATTTCCTTTGGCCCTATAGTCTTCAAAGGGATCCGAAATATCTGTTCTCAGATTCCACAGAAATAAGGCTAGCAAAGAGATCCACGAAATACAGATGTAACTCTGTGAGATGAATTAACAGAACACTAAGCAGTTTCTCAGAAAGCTTCTTTCCAGATTTCATCTGAGGATATTTCCTTTTTCACCACCATAGCCCTCTATGGGCTTCCAAATATCACTTTGCCAATTCCACAAGAACTGTCTTAGCGAAAGGCTTCTTGAGGGGAAAGCTGTAACTCTGTGAGATGATTTCACAGAACACAAAGAAGTTTCTCAGAAAGCTTCTTTCTCTTTGTTTCGGAGGATATTTCCTTTGGCCCTATAGTCTTCAAGGGATCCGAAAATATCTGTTCTC
>NW_026089046.1:0-8091 GCF_024542745.1 Macaca thibetana thibetana | reverse complement strand
GTACACCACTTTGCCTGGCTTTGCTGTTAGACTTCTTAGAAATTGTTTCTTGCTAATTTTATCATTCATTTGCTTGCTTTTTCAGTTAACATGTTCTATGACATGAATCCATGTTCATACAAATAGTTAATTTGCTTTCATTGCTGGATAGTATTCCATGGGAGGAATATAACAATTTATCTCTTTCCCTCTTCATTGACCTTTAGGTTGTCTCTATTGTAGACTTCACTGCAATGAACATCCTGGGACATTGCCTCCTGCTCTCAGGGATATGTGAGCTCCCCTAGGATATGCATGTGGGAGTGGGGTCACTGCACTTTTTCCACATGATGCTACATGATGCAAAATTGTTCTCTGAAAGAAATAATCCAAATGCCCATCAAGAGGGGGCTGGTTAAAAAGCACCACACTCAAAAGAAGCAATCTCTATTTTTTAAAAAAATATTACATATGTATACAATGGAGGATCATGAAAATTTCAAACGAAGATGTAGCGAAGCTCTTGGTATTTCTTCATGTGATCGTCTTTGTGATACAATGTGAAGGGCAAAGGGAAGGTGCAGGAAAGCAGATGTAGTTTGCTAAAATTTGTGTCAAGTGGGAGAAAGATTATATACCTATACATTTAGATTGACTTGCATATGCACAAAATGTCTTTGAAAGAATAAGCAAGAAACTGATATAAATGGCTGCCTGTCAAGATAGGGTAGCATAAGAGAGAGACTTTTAACTTCTTGAATTTTGAGCCAAGTCAAAACATAAAATAGAAGATAATTCCAAGGCAGACAAAACAAACAAAATCAAATCCTTCAAAATAAAAAACTTAAAAAAAAAAAAAAGCCTGACAGAATTAATTCTCTTACCTGTTTCCTGCCACTTTAATTCAGTATGTTGTTTTCTTTTTCATTGCACTATCTCTCTTTATGTGTGTGTGTCTTTCATTCATTAAAAGGCAAAATGAGGGCATGGTTAATTAACAAATACAATTGGCTTGATGAAGGAAATTTAGACCAAATCCTGATGTAAATGGTGAAGCCCAATCTACAAGGAATTCTATGGGGTCCAGTGTGCCAATTGTGGCTTCAGCGTGCTCAGAACTCCCTCTACTGTCCATGTGGGCTCAAGGATGTGATATTTAAAAAAGAGAACACTTGGGTAATTCTCCTGGAAAACATGTGATTGAACCCTTTGCTGATTTGGAAGGTCCTCATTATGAGCCTCATTCTAAGTATGTGTCATATGAGGTCACCCTGTATTTAGATCAGAAGGTACAGTCAGAGCTCCTAGGGTCACATCCCAGGCCCAAACATCCCAGGACAGCAGAACAAGGCCCATAGGTCAGTTTCATAAGGGGTGGGAAGGATTGAGGGTGTGGGGGCCAGTTGTGAAGTAGTGGGAGCCCCAGATGCTGTGTGAAACTGAGCCTCTGGATTGCTCTGTAATCCCACATTTGGTTCCTTCCTGGGTGTCTGCCATTCCCGGGATCCCAAGGAAATCAAACGCTGCAGCCTTGGCTGGGGTGCTCTCCAGGATGGGCCAGGCATGGTCTAGTGTATCCTATACCTCTGCCTCTCAGCCCTCTTCTGATATTAGAAATCAATATGGATTGCCATAGGGTGCTGATTCTCAAAGTGTGGTCCTGGGACAAGTAGCATTGACATCACCTGAGAACTTGTTAGAAATGCAATTTTCAGGCCCTGCCTCAGACCTACTGAATCAGAAACTGCATTTTAACAGGCCCCCAACAGAATTCTGCATTTCAAATCAGGCCTCTCTCTCTCTGTCTCAAGACTCAATATTGAGCAGCTGTGACTTCTGGATGGTCAGATGTGGGACACACTTCCTTTCCAGGAAGCTTCTGGCTCCTCAGTCAGCTTAGTCTGAGTCCTGGCCTGGCCTAGGGGAGAAAAATTCATGTTCCTGGGTTCTGAGCAATGCTCTCCTATCCTGGATGCCTGTCGGGCTCCTACTTATACTTCAAAACACAGCTCAAATGTTGTCTCTTATGAAGCTTCTGTGACTCCTTGGTCAGAGCAGTTGGTCTCCTTGTGCATCTGCAAAGCAAGTTGCATGTTCTGCCAACCATTTGTGTAAGAATTTCCTTACTGATCTCTGCCTGAGCAAGACTGGCTCAACCTTGAAGACAAGGGTGTTTGGTTCCTCTTAACCTCAGCCCCAGCTCCTTTAACACAATGCCTGACACATAGTAGGTGTTTGATAAATGTTTACCAAATGAAGGGATTCCCTGCAATGACCTAGGAGACAAGAAGGTGGAATAAAAACTCACAAGCCAAAAGTGGCTGGGAGAAGGTTTTCCAAATCCCAGTGCTGTGTGAGCACAGGGCCCGCTGATGTTCGCTTTTAGAAGCTTCCCATCTGCCTTGTTCTCTTCTCATCAGAGACATCTATGCTTCCCCGCCAAGGTCCACCTAATCACGCATTACCTTTCAGGAACAACTTTCAGATTAGCCAGGTGCAAACCCCACATCAACTTCCTGCCTTAGCTCCAAATACTCAGCGTCAGGCCTGGTGTGGGGCTTCATGCTAATACTAACACTTTGGGAGGCTGGGGCAGCAGATCACTTGAGCCCAGGCCTTAGAGACCAGTCTGGGCAACATGGCACAACCTCATCTCTACAAAAAACACAAAACATTAGCTGGGGCTTGTGGCGCACACCTGTAGTGCCAGCTATTCAGGAGTCTGAGGTGGGCGGATCGCTGGAGCCGGGGTGTTCAAGGCTGCAGTAAGCCGTGATCATGCCACTGCATTCCAGCCTGGATGACAGAGTGAGACCCCATCTCAAACAAACAAAAACTACACCTCTGAGGCTAATTTGGTGGGAGTTAAGAGCTTATCCTACTGCGGTGTCACTATGAGTGATATTGGGTGGCTTTAAGATTGGGGGGTGTTTACATTTCTAAAAAGAAAACTGCTCCACAAAGAATGTAGAGTTTTGGTGTGTGCAGGGATGGGGTCTTCAGGAGAAAAAAGGCAATAACTCCAGTAATATTCAGTAGCTGACTGTCCCACCCACCTGTCACCCACAGCCTAGGCAGAGGCTGGACTCTTACCCCAGCCCCTCCTCTGTGTGTCCTGGATGTGGATGGTCCCTCAGTGTGAACCCACCTGGGCTCTGACCCTGGCTGCTCTTCCCACTGTTATGGAGCCTCTGTGGGTGTGGCGCATGCAGGGGGCCTGCTCAGGAGACCGAGTGCCCTTTAAGTCTCAAGGCCTACATTTTTGAAGCACCCATGTCAGATGTTCAGGATGGAAGGGACTCAGATGCTCAAATCATAATAAAAGAAAGAATCCATCCCACTCTCTCAGGTGTGGTGGAATTAAAATTAAATGACAATCGATAATCTAAAATGATCATATTCTCAGTGTTGACTTTATCATTCAGCCGATGCCTATAACCAGGGATGGATCAGGCATTGTGGAGGAAGAGTTTATTTCTTCTTTCTGAAGGCTCCATCAGCTGGAGTTTTTGTGCTGTGATGTTGCGAGGAGACTTTGCTTCAAGGTAAGTTAGGACTGAGCACAGTGGCTAACCCATGTCATCCTAGAACATTGGGGAGCCTAAAGGAGGAGGATCACTTGAGCCCAGGAGTTCAAGACCAGCCTAGGAAACAGTGAGATGTATTCTGTTCAATTTTTTTTTATAATTAGATGGTAATTTTGGTGCTTTCCTGTAGTCTTGGCTACTCTGGAGACTGATTCTTCACTTGAGCCCAGGAGCTCAAAACAGCAGTGAACTATGATCAACTCACTGCGCTCCAGCCTGGGTGGCAGAGCAAGTCCCTATCTCTAAAAAAAAAGAAAGTGACCTGACTTGGGACAGGACATTTGGACTTTTTCATTAAAATTGTATTTAAAATGTTGTAAAACTTCATAATCAGCATTTTATCCTTTTAGAAAGTAGAATCTGCTCAATTACAGAAAATATAAAAAATGTAGAGAAGCAGAAATGTGGAAAACACCTGTCTCCCCACTGGGGGGATCAGGATGAACCTCTGCCTGGCAGAGCCTCAAAGACTTCAGTGAAGAGGGGCCCTGGAGCTGTGCTTTGCAGCTGCCCCCTGAGTTTCCATCCCTGGTTTCTGTGCATGTGGTGTCTGTGCAGGACGACTTAGTGTAGTCACACTGTATGAGTTATTTTGAATCTTGCTTTTTCAAACTTCATTATTATCAATAAGCAACTTTATATGTTATCACAAACTCTTCTTAAACAGTACTTTTCCTGGCTGTATACTATTTCCAAAAAATGACCTAGCTACTTTTCTTTTGCAAGTTCTTCTTCCTTATTGTAAATAATATCTGATTAATATCCTTATACCTAAAGATTCTTCTATATTTTGGATTTCATTGTAGAATTATAGATTTCTCAAATATAAGTTATTTGGTCAAAGTGCACGAACTTTTTTTTGTTTTGTTTTTTTTTGAGACGGAGTCTCACTCTGTCACTGAGGCTGGAGTGCAGTGGCAAAATCTCAGCTCAGTGCAACCTCCACCTCCCAGGGTCAAGCCATTCTTGTGTCTCAGCCTCCCAGTAGCTGGGATTACAGGTGTGCACCACCACACCTGGCTAATTTTTTTATTTTTAGAAAAGACAGAGTTTCACCATGTTGATCAGGCTGGTCTCGAACTCCTGACCTCAGGTGATGCACCCGCCTCTGACACACATGTTGTAAAATTGCTTCTCAAAAGCAGCATACCAATTATATTCACCCATCTTTCACTCCTTATTTTTCAAGTCCCTCCTCTGTACTGGGATGTTCTAGATGCTGGGGATGCAAGTGGTGACTGGACAAGGTCCTGGCCTCAAAGATGTTTCAGTGGTACAGACGACAACTTTCAAATTTATTCTAATATCAGTGATGTTATGGAGAAAATATACCTGGGTTAGAAGATTGGTGGTGGTGAGGATGGCAGGAGATGTATTTTGTTGGGTAAGAGGTTCCTGAAAACTTGACCAAGGGACATTTGAGCAGAGAACTAATGGCATGAAGAGTGAGCCATGTGGATCTCTGGGGAGCAGGTGCCTGTGGGAGTCCCAGCAGGGGCCAGTGGCAGAAGCAGGATGAAGCAGTGACAAGAGACTGGTGCGAGTGTAGATGAATGAGCTGGACTGAGAGTGATTAAATGAGGCCAGAATGGCCAGAAGGGCCCTGTGATGAGGGGCTGATAGGAAATGGTGAGAGGAAGGGAAGAGGCTGGAGTTTCTCTGGGAAGTGGTGTTGAGGATGTGCTCTAATTCCCATTTGAAAGGTTCACTCTGCCTGTTGTGTGGGTGATGGACAGCTGCATGAGAGGCCACAGGCAGCCCAGCTGGAAGGCCCTTCTGGTTTACTATCCTACAGAGGATGGCTCTGGGGAGGAAGCAGTAGAGGAGCGTGAAGTGATTGGATTTGGGGTTAATACATTTTTCAGATGGTCTTAGCAGTTATTTAATAGAGAACCACACATTTATTTACCGATCTTCATTCCACAATTGATTCCAGGTAGCTTACTGCAATAAACCTAATTAATAAATATACATGAATTATTTAAAAACCAACAGTTACAAAATGATAGACTTAAAATATTAAAGCGGTGGTAAAGATAGAACATTGCTAGGCAAGAAGGAACATCTGAAACATTTGCTGAAATGGAGTTGACTGTTTACCTAGCCATGGATTTGTTGGCTCACAATTTTATTGCATCAGGGAGCCACAGAGAGGGGTGACAGTGCAGGTCACCTGGCCCTTGCTTCCTGTTTCAGGAATATTTTCCTGTTTTACACTTAAAGTTAAAGCAAATTATGTAACTGTAATTTGTTCAAAAATGAAGTCAACACCTAAAAAGTCAGAAAGTGAATGTACAAACCCAGGGGTCTAAGGACAGTCTACATTTCTCCCCCAAAATATCCACACCCTGCACTATTGAATGGAGAGGGTCCTTTCCAGGGGCCCTAAGATGCCGGGGCGATTGGGCTAGAGGTGACCTTCTTTATGCCTGCAGTTTCCTTAACACCTGACAGCCAACTTCAGTGATCTCACCTGAGCTAGGAATTTATTTATTTATTTATTTATTTTTGATATTGGTTCTATTTGAGCCATTGTGCAGGCTTAAAACTGTGACATGGAAATTTTGCTATAATTTTTTTTCTTTGATGAAATTTGACATACATGGTGGCTCTGGCTTCCCTGTCGGTCCCAGGAGAGAATGGAGTGTCCTGCACTTTTTTTTCAAGATCCTTGTGTGTAAGAGGGATCAGGAGACTTGGAGTCAGGGAACCCTCCAATCTCACCCTCCTCTCTAATGCTTTCCAGTGTGGGGGCCTTGGCTCTCTGCACATCTGATTAATATAATTGTCCCAGCTCCTGAAATAAAAGCACAGGTGCACATAACACTGACTCCTGCGTGCAGTGCCAAGGTGGGGAGGTTTCCTGGATGCCAAGTTTAGCACTTTGACTCCCATTCACACACACACACACACACACACACACACACACACACTCTCTCACACACACACACACGCTAACTCATACACACAGGCACACACAGTCACACACACATTCATACACATATTTAGACACAGATTCACACACATGGGCACACACACACCACACACAGCCTGAAGGAGCGTTGTGGGACGGGCTGACTTCAGGGGCGGAGTAACAGGAATGTCTCAGGTCCCTCTCAGTGGCCTTTGTCTCTTTTCCCTGGAAGTGGAGGAGTCTGTACTCCATGAGGGGACGTCTTCTGAAGAAAGGGGGAGATACTCAGGAGCGGGGTCCAGAGATGGACAGGGATGGGGAAGTGGAGACAAAGTGGAGGGGGCGGGGCAAGAAGAGAGCACGCGAGGAATGGGGAGGGGGAGGACCTTCTAGCGATCAGAAATATCACACGCAGAATTTGGTTCTTGGTTTTTGTGTTTTATTAAGATGGATTTAGTAAACCAGCCGAAGCGCGAGATACGGAGTCTACATTGCAAAGGACGAGTCTTAGTCTCCTCCTAGTTTGAATTCATCAGGAGTAGCTGGGAGAAGGGTGCCAGAAGCCTTGTGTGGGGCGCGCAACGCCCCTTTGCAGCGACCCCATTCTCTGCACCCCACGGACCATGCTGGTCCCCTCCAATCCAACTGGAAGGAAAGGAAGGAGAAGTTAAAGGCTTTGGATCCTTCCTAGCGCGCCTTTTTCTCTGCCACTTATTCCCAGAGTGTCCTTGCCTCTGCTCCGCTACCCCAACCTCACTATGACAAAGCACATCCTGCGCCCTCTGGCCAGAAATCCTCCTTTGGCCTCTGACTCACTGGTGCCATTTCACTGTGTCCTGTCCTTCTGGCCATTGTCACTGGGTGAAGCTCCAGAGAGCTTGGAGCCCAAGTGAGCTGGATTCTTAGAGCGTCGCTGTCCGCACAAACATTCTTGAGATTTCTTCAGATCTGAAAGTCAGCCTGAGTTTTTAGACTTGCTTCGAAAGGCTTTGGCCCTTGGAAAAAGGAAATCAACACTCCAGGAACAAGATTTTCCTCGACTTTGTCTCAACCCAAAGACACTATAGCAGTGCAGTTTTCAAACGTGCTTTGAAAATAAATGGGACAGTCAGCGTGTCCCCACTGGATTTTGCATTTCCCTTTTTATTACAGCCCGCCCCTTTTGTAAAATTGTTACACATCTCCCTACTGCACTAAAAACAGCTCTATCAAAGACACTTTGAGAAAGATTTAATGACCTGAAAATATGAAGTCCCCTTAAAAGTGAGTTTCTGGAGTTGGGTTTTAATTAACACTTCGGTTTTTAAAATCCTGTAACTATTTGGGTGTGCAGCTTACATTCATAATATTTTCAAACAAATATTTTTCTTAACCACCATACAAAGCCAAGTTTATTATTTTTATTTTTAAATTTTCTTTATTTATTTTTGAGACAAGTCTCTTTCTGTCACCCAGGCTGGAGTGTAGTGGTGAGATCCTAGCTCACTGCAGCCTCCAACTCCTGGGCTCAAGCTATCCTTCAGCTTCCAGAGCTGGGATTACAGGCCTGAGCCATCGTGCCTGACCAAAATCCGAGTTTATACTGTAATATAAAATTCCAACATTTCAGAG
>NW_026089045.1:17500-54563 GCF_024542745.1 Macaca thibetana thibetana | reverse complement strand
AATGGCCCACTGACCTCTCCAGACACTTGGACAATTCGTGATATAGTTTATGCGGTCACTCCCAGTGAGTTCTATTGTTCAGTTTAATAGAATACCTAATTCTGTGTTTATTATGAATAAAGGGAGATTTCTTGTGGTTTTTAAGAATATGAAGCATATCTATTTTGTATACAAGTTGGAAGTTCCAATACTATAGGAAGCATAAGTGCAGGTTATAATGATGGGTCTTTTATAAGACTGAATTGACATCAAACTGAATCAGTAACTCCGGCTGTATGAACAGGGTGAGACATTAAACATTTAATGAAAAGAATTCCTTTCTTAGGTCATAGCAAGGACTAAATGTGTCTAATTTTCATGCCCGCTAAGAAGATGTATTGTGATATTTGCAGTTAATCACTCATTCAGTTCCAAGGGTATCTATTAATTGTCTGCTCTGGGCATAACAACAATTGGAAGCAGTATGTTCACATGAAAAAAAAACTTACCTGAGGCTCTAAGTCACAACTTTCCATGACCAGCACACATTTCTGATTTGAAATACATATCTAAAGCTTCAAATGCATAAATAGATATCCCAATCTAGAACTAAGTTAATAGTTGCTTAGAATTAATTGTTTAAATTATCCTGGGAATCAGAAAGGTATGTCTACATGAAACAATAAAGGTTATGTTAGAATTAATAAACTTTAGAAGACCATTTTAATCTTAATATATAAGCATACTACCTAGGCACACTGTTTAAATACATCCGCAACCTACTATTTTTAGATTTAGGTAAATCATTAATCCTTAAATTTGGAAGATTCCAGTGTTAGAGCTCTAGACTATGAAACTTGGATGTTTTTCTAAAATTTTTGAGTTTTTATCCAGAAATACATATTTTCCTGGTACTGAGAACTGCAAGAAATTTCACTTGGAGTCTCCAAATAGTCAACCATGTGTGATGTCAACATCAGTGTAACCAAAGACAAGAACCACATGATTATCTCAATAGATGCAGAAAAGGCTTTTGACAAAATTCAACAGCCCTTCATGCTAAAAACGCTCAATAAATTCGGTATTGATGGAACGTACCTCAAAATAATAACAGCTATTTATGACAAACCCACAGCCAATATCATACTGAATGGGCAAAAACTGGAAAAATTCCCTTTGAAAACTGGCACAAGACAGGGATGCCCTCTCTCACCACTCCTATTCAACATAGTGTTGGAAGTTCTGGCTAGGGCAATTAGGCAAGAGAAAGAAATCAAGGGTATTCAGTTAGGAAAAGAAGAAGTCAAACTGTCCCTGTTTGCAGATGACATGATTGTATATTTAGAAAACCCCATTGTCTCAGCCCAAAATCTCCTTAAGCTGATAAGCAACTTCAGCAAAGTCTCAGGATACAAAATTAATGTGCAAAAATCACAAGCATTCTTATACACCAGTAACAGACAAACAGAGAGCCAAATCAGGAATGAACTTCCATTCACAATTGCTTCAAAGAGAATAAAATACCTAGGAATCCAACTTACAAGGGATGTAAAGGACCTCTTCAAGGAGAACTACAAACCACTGCTCAGTGAAATAAAAGAGGACACAAACAAATGGAAGAACATACCATGCTCATGGATAGGAAGAATCAATATCGTGAAAATGGCCATACTGCCCAAGGTAATTTATAGATTCAATGCCATCCCCATCAAGCTACCAATGAGTTTCTTCACAGAATTGGAAAAAAACTGCTTTAAAGTTCATATGGAACCAAAAAAGAGCCGCATCTCCAAGACAATCCTAAGTCAAAAGAACAAAGCTGGAGGCATCACGCTACCTGACTTCAAACTATACTACAAGGCTACAGTAACCAAAACAGCATGGTACTGGTACCAAAACAGAGATATAGACCAATGGAACAGAACAGAGTCCTCAGAAATAATACCACACATCTACAGCCATCTGATCTTTGACAAACCTGAGAGAAACAAGAAATGGGGAAAGGATTCCCTATTTAATAAATGGTGCTGGGAAAATTGGCTAGCCATAAGTAGAAAGCTGAAACTGGATCCTTTCCTTACTCCTTATACGAAAATTAATTCAAGATGGATTAGAGACTTAAATGTTAGACCTAATGCCATAAAAATCCTAGAGGAAAACCTAGGTAGTACCATTCAGGACATAGGCATGGGCAAAGACTTCATGTCTAAAACACCAAAAGCAACGGCAACAAAAGCCAAAATTGACAAATGGGATCTCATTAAATTAAAGAGCTTCTGCACAGCAAAAGAAACTACCATCAGAGTGAACAGGCAACCTACAGAATGGGAGAAAATTTTTGCAATCTACTCATCTGACAAAGGGCTAATATCCAGAACCTACAAAGAACTCCAACAAATTTACAAGAAAAAAACAACCCCATCAAAAAGTGGGCAAAGGATATGAACAGACATTTCTCAAAAGAAGACATTCATACAGCCAACAGACACATGAAAAAATGCTCATCATCACTGGCCATCAGAGAAATGCAAATCAAAACCACAATGAGATACCATCTCACACCAGTTAGAATGGCGATCATTAAAAAGTCAGGAAACAACAGGTGCTGGAGAGGATGTGGAGAAATAGGAACACTTTTACACTGTTGGTGGGATTGTAAACTAGTTCAACCATTATGGAAAACAGTATGGCGATTCCTCAAGGATCTAGAACTAGATGTACCATATGACCCAGCCATCCCATTACTGGGTATATACCCAAAGGATTATAAATTATGCTGCTATAAAGACACATGCACATGTATGTTTATTGCAGCACTATTCACAATAGCAAAGACTTGGAATCAACCCAAATGTCCATCAGTGACAGATTGGATTAAGAAAATGTGGCACATATACACCATGGAATACTATGCAGCCATCAAAAAGGATGAGTTTGCGTCCTTTGTAGGGACATGGATGCAGCTGGAAACCATCATTCTTAGCAAACTATCACAAGAACAGAAAACCAAACACCGCATGTTCTCACTCATAGGTGGGAACTGAACAATAAGATCACTTGGACTCAGGAAGGGGAACATCACACACAGGGGCCTATCATGGGGAGGGGGGAGGGGGGAGGGATTGCATTGGGAGTTATACCTGATGTAAATGATGAGTTGATGGGTGCAGCACACCAACATGGCACAAGTATACATATGTAACAAACCTGCACGTTATGCACATGTACCCTACAACTTAAAGTATAATAATAATAAATAAATTAAAAAAAAAAATCAGTGTAATAGATACTATCACAAACATCCTGTGACTTTTGTTTTTTTTTTTATACTTTAAGTTCTGGGATACATGAGCAGAACGTGCAGGTTTGTTACACAGGTATACACGTGCCATGGTGGTTTGCTGCACCTGTCAACCCGTCATCTATGTTAGGTATTTCTCCTAATGCCATCCTTCCCCTAGGCCCCGACCCTGCAACAGGCCCCCGTGTGTGATGTTCCCCTCCCTGTGTCCATGTGTTCTCATTGTTCAACTCCCACTTATGAGTGAGAACATGCGGTGTTTGCTTTTCCGTTCCTCTGTTAGTTTGCCAAGAATGATGGTGTCCAGCTTCATCATGTCCCTGCAAAGGACATGAACTCATCCTTTTTTATCACTGCATAGTATTCCATGATGTATACGTGCCACATTTTCTTTATTCAGTCTATTATTGATGGGCATTTGGGTTGGTTCCCAGTCTTTGCTATTGTGAATAGTGCTGCAGTAAATATATGTGTGCATGTGTCTTTATAGTAGAATGATTTATAATCCTTTGGGTATATACGCAGTAATGGGATTGCTGGATCAAATGGTATTTCTGGTTCTAGATCCTTGAGGAATTGCCACACTGTCTTCCACAATGGTTGAACTAATTTACACTCTCATCAACAGTGTAAAAACGTTCCTATTTCTCCACATCCTCTCCAGCATCTGTTGTTTCCTGACTTTTTAATGATCGCCATTCTAACTAGCATGAGTTGGTATCTCATTGTGGTTTTGATTTGCATTTCTCTAATGACCAGTAATGATGAGCTTTTGTTCATATGTTTGTTGGCCACATAAATGTCTTCTTTTGAGAAGTGTCTGTTCATATCCTTCACCCACTTCTTGATGGTTTTTTCTTCTCCTTGTAAATTTGTTTAAGTTCCTTGTAGATTCTGGATATTAGCCCTTTGTCCGATGGATAGATTGCAAACATTTTCTCCCATTCTGTAGGTTGCCTGTTCACTCTGATGAGAGTTTCTTTTGCTGTGCAGAAGCTCTTTAGTTTAACTAGATCCCATTTGTAAATTCTGGCTTTTGTTGTCGTTGCTTTTGGCATTTTAGTCATGAAATCTTTGGCCATGCCTATGTCCTGAATGATATTGCCTAGATTTTCTTCTAGGGTTTTTATGGTTTTAGGTCTTATGTTTAAGTCTTTAATCCATCTTGAGTTAATTTTTGTATAAGGTGTAAGGAAGGGGTCTAGTTTCAGTTTTCTGCATATGGCTAGCCAGTTTTCCCAACACCATTTATTAAATAGGAAATCCTTTCCCCATTGCTTGTTTTTGTCTGGGTAGTCAGACATCCTAAACTTTTAAATTTAAGAATTTACATTTTTTTAAAGTAACTGACAACTGACAATCATTTAAAAATCCATAACTTAAAAAAATAATAATTCCTCCTAAGTTTTCAACCAAGAGAAGTGAAAATCTGTTGATACAAAGGCCTAAATATAAGTATTCATAACAACTTTCTTCTTAATAGCCAAATATTTTTAAAATAGCCTATCACTGAAGAATAGATAAGCAGTAATATATCCCTACAATGGTTACTGCCCAACATAAGAATGACATACACACTGGAAACCACATGGACATATCTCAAAGGCATTAGAACACATGAAAGAAACTAGGTATAAGAGAATATTCTATATGATTCCATTTATATCAAATTCTTTTTTTTTTTTTTTTTTTTTTTTGAGACGGAGTCTTGCTCTGTCACCCAGGTTGGAGTGCAGTGGCCGGATCTCAGCTCACTGCAAGCTCCGCCTCCCGGGTTTACGCCATTCTCCTGCCTCAGCCTCCCGAGTAGCTGGGACTACAGGCGCCCGCCACCGCGCCCGGCTAGTTTTTTTTTTTTTTTGTATTTTTAGTAGAGACGGGGTTTCACCGTGTTAGCCAGGATGGTCTCGATCTCCTGACCTCGTGATCCTTCCGCCTCGGCCTCCCAAAGTGCTGGGATTACAGGCTTGAGCCACCGCGCCCGGCCAAATACTTCTTTTTTGAGATAACATCTCACTCTATCACCAAGGCTGGAGTGCAGTGATGTGATCACAGATCACCGCAGCCTTGACCTCCCAGGCTCAGGTGATTCTTCAGCCTCCTGAGCATCTGGGACCAAAGGGGTTGGGACCAAAGGGGTGTGCCACCACACCTGGCTAATTTGTGTGTGTGTGTATTTTTTTTTTTTTTTAGAGATGGGATTTTGCCATGTTGCCTAGGCTGGTCTCAAGTTCCTGGGCTCAAGTGATCCCCGCTTCTCAATCTAGTGCTAGGATTACAGACTTGAGTCATTGCACGTGGCCTGTATCATATTCTAAGACAGACAAAACTAGAGTGAAAGAAAGCAACTGCCGGGAGCTGTGGGTGTGGGGCAGGGGTCCCTGACTACAGCAGCATGCAAGGGAATTTTAGGGGTAATGAAATGTATTTTAATGGTAGTGTTGTGTACATGACAATATGTATATTTGTCAAAATGCATTGATTTGTACACTTAAGATTACTAAATTTTATTATATGTAAATTAAACTCAATTAGATAATAAAAAAATAAACTTTTGATCCTGAAAAAATACCTACATACATACAAACTACCTCTGAAACAAACTACTTTTTCAGAATTTCTAATTTAAATATTCAGAAATATGAATGATGATGATGAATTTTAACAAGGCTTACATAATTCAATTCTGTTTTGGATCATGTCTGAGAGGCATATTAGCTGCTGGACTTATTTGGATTTCCTTACCTCCTTTGCATATGAAAAAATAAGAGGTTGAGACAGAAACAAGATATGTAATTTATGTACAATGAAACTTTCTACTGCCCAGGAAATGAGGCTTTCTATTGTCCAATGAATTGTGCCTGGCAGCACAATTCACTGCTTCACAATTGATCGTTCTTTTTATCCTCAGAGCATCCTTGAAATGATTGACTCAACCATGAAAGAAACACTGTAAATATTCTCAGATGCAAACTCACAGTACCAGCGTCACAGAACACCTGCAGGTGCAAGTAACTAAAAATCCAGCTCAATTTGACTTTAAATACAAGGGAATTTATTGACTCAGGTGCATAGTTCAGAAGCAGGCCAGGCTTCAGGGTGAATCTGAGTACAGAAGCTCATGAATGCTACCAGAACTCAGTCTCTTCCCAATTTTCTGCTCTGCCTTCAGTGAAGTCAGAATCATTCTGCGTGAGGCAAAATCTCCAGGAACAATTTCTGAGGCTGCATTCTTCATCAAAGAGGGAGCATGAACAAGCAAACCCTTGTTCCTAACAACCTACCACAACTTGTATTTGACTCTAATTGGAAAAACTCAGACCCTTGCCCATCCCCAAGTCCATTAGGGGGACCAAGGGAGTGCTGTGTGGCACCTGGCATGAGCCTCAGTTATGCACCCACTTTGGAACCAATAACTGTGACACAGGGTGAGACAGTGCTGGTTAAGTCAACCAGGACCCACCCCATGTTTCAAACCACGTGACTGAATAATTCAGGGCTCTGTTAGGAAGGAGAAAGGGGGATGCTTCTTAAATAGCACCCAACACTCAACTACAATTTAATTTGACAGGAACCCGGAGGCCCTGCCATAGAAATCTCTCACAGTTGCTTGGAATGAGAGCACTCAATACAAAAATCTTATGGCAGCAACCCTATGGCCTCAAGGGCGCCACGCATTTGGTGTGGAGGGTGGGGCAAGGAGGGTGGCGAAGGGCTCAGGGTCTTCGGAAGATGAAGCCAAAGAACAGATGGCACTGACTTAGCAGAGTGGAAAATGTTTAACCCCAAGAGATGCCTACAGAGGCAGCTAAGCCACACCACAGACTCCTAGAAGGGCTTGTGTTAGGGTTCCCAAGTGTCTAGGTAAGCTGAGGAGATGGTGAGGCAGACACAGAGGGTCGGTTCAAAGCACATTGGGAAGACTGTGATCCCAAGACCCCTCAGTCCACACTGGCAGTCAAATGCTCCTCCCTGACATCGGGAAAAGAAACAATTTATTTTCTTCAGATATTGAAACAGAACTTTTCTAAGCTCCAGGATACTGGATAATGCTGCTTATGCAAAACAGTATTTAGTGAAAGCCAATTTACTGAGCAGGGAGATCTGCAGACTCTTTCTCCCTCTTGGCTCCCAGAATGCTGGGGTCAGCTTGCAGTCTTAGGAGATTGGCGACCTCTTTTTGGAGAGGATCTGCAGATACCAACATTTTCAGGGTTTCCTCAGGTCCAGGAGTGCCAGGCTCCTGTGGACTCTTCCTTTGGGGAAGCAAAAGAAGACTCCATCTGTACACACAGAATGCATTAATTATATTTTCTTATTTTCTGTTTTCTTGACGCTCTAGCATCTAGTGTATACTGGGAAAAGATTGTCTTTCCCAGGACCAGCCAATTAAACTACCAATTCAGAACCCATACTCCTAACCACCTACTTTATCTAGCTCTGATACTGTAGGAGACAATACCGCCCTTCCTTAATCACCACAGGGTGAGGTACTAGACAACTAGAAATGGCCCCTATGCCCCAGAGCCTGCTGAAGCTATTAACGCTGGGCAGCCTAAGCCTGCCTGCCCTGCCTGCCCTTGCTGTCCCACAGAGACTACAGCAGAGGATCCTGCCCGTGCCTTCCCCTCTCCTGCCTCTGCCTGGGGCGTCCCTGTGCCTCCTATTTCTAGGGATCTATGAGTTTGAATGGGACAGTCACTTCCATGTCTGCAGGTCTTAACATCCCTGGTTAAAACAAATTCTGAGTACATTTTAAAACATAAGGCTTCCAATGGAATCTTTAAAACCCTTATGTGGACAATTTTAAACATATATGTAAATAAACATGAATATAACCAACCCCTGTATATCTATAACCCTTCAGAACAACAAGAAACACATGGGCAATTCTTTTGTATTATGGCTAAAAGGTAGCCATGGACACGAAATGAAGACAGGAAGTCTTTGGAATAAGTGATCCCATCACAATGAATCAATTTTCCATTGGAACATATTTTTACAAAGTCACTGTTTTGAAAATATTTAGCCATGAATTGAAACAGAGTCTGTAAGGTTTTTTTTCCCGGTCTAAGGCGAACAGCATTTTAGAGAATGAACCAGGACACAACTACAGCACAAGAAAAAAGTATGATAATTAAGTTTACACATATGTGTGACTACTCTAACAGAAAACATGTAAAGAGCATTTGTTTTGATTTATATATCAATCTGTACTGTTTAATTTTTTGTGTCATAAATGCTCTTATTTAAAAAAACAGGACTAGTTAACAGTGTCAATTACTAGTAATTCGTGGTATAAATAATTAAACAAAGAAGTATTCAAAAATTATAACTGTTTTCAATAAAGTTTTATTTTACATCATTTTTTTTTACTTACTCAGAAATTGCCCCCCCAAAAATGCAGAGATTTCCCATGTAGCTGCAACCTAGTTTCATCTCTTATTAACATCTTCTATCAGTGTGTCTCACATGGCTTATTAATATCTTACATAATTTGTCATAGTTAATGAACCAATACTGATAGACTATTATTAACTAAAGTTCATATTTCATTTGGATGCCCTTGGTTCTGTCTTACTCTGACCCAGGATCCCATCCAGGATCACGCATGACATGTGGTCATCACGTCCCTGTGGGCTCTTCCTGGCTGTGACAGTGTGTCAGGCTTTCCATGTCATGATGACCTTGATAGTACTGAGGAGGATTGGTCAGGAATTTTGTAGAATGTCCCCCATTGTCACTGCTTGTTTCAAGGTGAACTGTCACCTTTTATGTTCACTTGAATCATTTGGAAGAGCTACTGTTTGTCAGGTTTCTCCACTGTGAAGTTATTTTTCCTCCTTGCCCATACTGCATGTGTTCTTTTGGAGCAAGTCACTGTGCAGAGCCCACACTTACGGAGTGAGGAGTTGGCTCCACATTATTGATGGCTGAGTGTCTACATCAATTACTTGGAATTCTTTTGCAAAGGAGATTTCTATGCAACTCTGTTTTCTTATTCACCTGTGTATACAAATACAGACACCTAGATAATTACTTTCAGCTTTAATTATTATTCAACACTACAATTCATTCCTGTGTTGGCCATCAGTAGCTGTTTTTATTGGCTATTATTTTTCTTTGATATATTTTAATTTTTTTTTAGTACTTACTTTCTGATACTTCAAGATTATCCCGACTCCTATATTTACTGTCCCAGTTCTAGTATCAGACATTTCTTCAAAGAGCCTCATTCCTTTCAGAATGGTAGGAAAACTTACATCTGGCTGCCGAATGAGCACATTGTTGAATGAGCACTTGTTCCTCATTAGCAATGCTAGGAAGTATATGTGTGTGTGTAACCTACCTATACACACCTAATTATAAAGTTTTCTATGTAGAACTGTGTGTATCTATATTAAACTAAACATAAGTTTACGTTCATGTCTCCACCTCTGATCTAATAGCACATGAATCATTCTAGCCTTCTCCCCTTGCTAATTTGTAACCTCCCACTTCAACAGTGAGAAACCTGGTTACTACCATCTGCGACTTATGTAAGTCATTGTTTTATTCCAGATACAGATACTGTGGTTTTACAATTGTTCACAATTGCTTCTGTTGGAAAGAATTTTATAAAATAGAATCCAGTGATGAAGTATAGTTTGTTTGCCTTCAGCATACGGATTCTATTAATTTTCAAAGTGACTTAGGTCAACACCATTTTCCCTACACCTTCAGTGAGTTTTTTCCTACATTTGTGTCTTAGTCTGTTTTGTGCTTCTGTAACAGAATACCTGAGGCTGGGTAATTTATAAATAAAAAAGGTCCTTTTGGCTCACAATACTGGTGGCTGGAATGTCTGAGATTGGGCAGTTGCATCTGGTGGAGTCTCAGTCTTTTTCACCTCATGGTGGAAAGTGGAAGGGGAGCAAGGGGTGCACCAGAGATCACATAGCAAGAACGAAAGCAAGAGGGAAGCCAAGGAACCCAGACTCTTGTTAACTACCTACTCCTGCAGGAATTAATCCATTCCTGTGAGAGCAGAACTCACTCATCCCCATGGAGAACATTAATCTATTCATGAGGGATCCGTCCCCATGACCCAAACACCTTCCACTAGGCCCCACTGCCCCACACTGCCACATTGGGGGTCAAATTTCAACACGAGTTTTTGCAGGGACAAACCACATCCAAACCACAGTAATTTGTAGCATAGTTAAATTATTTTTCACATGATGTATTCTGTCCTGGGATACTCCACATCCTGAGTAATTTTATTTAATTTGAATAGAGTTTGATTTACCCATTTGGTTGTAAAATTCTGCGTATTTTGACCAGTGCATTGTGGTAGGTATCCCACTATTAAAGTATCATATGAAATGCTTGAAACCCCCACCCCATGGAGCCAATGGTTTCCCATCTGTGTAGTTTGCTTTCTGCAGTGTCTCATTAAATGAGGTCACACTGTGTGTATTCTCCTCAGACTGTCTTCTTCCACTTAGCAATGTGCATACAAGATTCACTCATGTCTTTGTGTGAGTTGATAGCTTGTTCCTTTCTATGGCTAAATAGTATTCCATTGCATGAATGTACCACAGTTTGGTTATGCATTTTGGGGAGCAAAACCTACCTCTTCTAACTTTGTTCCAGGGTTGGAGACCTTCAAATTAACTGACAATAGATACATTAGTAGGAGAGACAATACTTGGCTTCTTATTCCACAAGTATCATTGTAGGACAAAATTCATCAGATGGCAGGATCCAGTTTACAAAGAGGTAAAAATAGCCCCAAAACAAGAAACAAGACTAGAATCTGATAACCCACAATAACTATAGCTTTCCTTAAAAAAAAAAAAAATTTTTCAAGACAGGGTCTGGCTCTGTCACCCAGGCTGGAGTGCAAAGGTGCAACAATCTCGGCTCACTGTAACCTCTACCTCCTTGGTGCAAGTGATCCTCCCTCCTCAGCCTCCTGATTAGCTGGGACTACAGGCACATATCATCGTGCCCATCTAATTTTTATATTTTTGGTAGAGACGGGGTTTCCAACATGTTGCCTAGGCTGATCTAGAACTCCTGGCCTCCCAAAGTGCTGGAATTATAGGCATGTGCCACCATGCCCGGCCAAGTTATAGTTTTCCATTGAAACATAAAATTATTCTCTGTAGTAACCATCATTTTTGACCATAATCAAAGTAAGACTATTCTTGTTTTAAATTCAAGTATAGTTTTGTTAGATTTTGCTTGATTATTTACGTAAGTGCAGCAAGAACAGGAGACGACCACATAGGTGCTTTCAAGTTTCTTTGCTGGAAGTTTTCATACAGAATCTCAGATTTGACTTTTAAAGGCCTCATTCAGGCTAAAAGCCAAGCTAAGAACATACTATCAAATTTCAGCTGCAGTCCTTATAGCTTTGTGTGAATTCCTCTCTTCTTGAGTCCCCCCAAATATCCCTAAATTCCTGGGCCTACCAGGAAATGACCTTCTTTACTAACCTGTAAGGCTGTGAACCCTGTAATGTAAGTATCAGGCTGACTTTTCTCAGAGTGCTGTTGGGAACGAAGTTTTTGGTGTTCTAAAAAAAAAAAAAAAAAAAAGAATTAACATGGGAACAAATAATCTCTTAGCAAGGCGAGCTTTACTTTCTGCAGAAAGGGTGCTACTCAATAGCTGTCCAGCCACAAGAGCACACCGAACAAAGGAGACAGAGTTACTTATAACCTGATGTGTCTACCCTACTGCTGTGTCCAGTTACCATTGGCTGGAATAGGACCTCACATTTTACACTTTACCCAATTGGCTATTAGTTTAAAACTTTCTTAATTAGGTAAGGGGAATAGAACAAAGAAAGAAAAGGAAGTTGCCAGGGATAGTTAAGGAAGCATCTCCAAATAAGGAATGGCATACACTATGGGCTGGGGCTTGTCTAGTTCTGTCCAGGCATGCCGGAGCAAGCTAGGACAACTGATTTGGAACACACACACACACACACACACACACACACACACACACACACACACAGTGGATAGCAATCTTATAGTAAGAAATTGTGACTTTTTACAATCTTTGAAGAAGAACTTTCCCATTTCTCACAGTGTTTTGTAAGCATTGTCTCCATAATAGTCAACCTTACTTCCTTAAAATTGCTGGTCGTAACTGATCTTAGGTACACTTCTAAAATATGATGTTCCAGTAAAAATCTTGATAATATAACCAAATTTTCCAATTATGTCCTGTTATAAGGTGAACAGATTCTTACTGGACTTTTGCTAATAACTATATCATCATGAAAAAAAAGAGTATTCAGTAAGAATTTCAAAATTCTGGAGAGATTAGGCAGGGAAAAAAATGTAAAGGCTTCATTTCTGTTTACAAAAGTATAATCTACCAAATTGTTGTAAGTTACAGTTAAATTAAGAGAAAGAGATTTCTTAAATTCAGAAACTAGAACATTAAAGAACCAGCAATGCTCTAAAAAGCTATAAAATTATAATCAATTTTCATCAGTTCATTCAGTGCCACGTAATCAATTCCAGTCTTGCTGGATCTTGGGTTAGCAGTCTCATGACCCCATCAATTTCTCCACCAGGCTTCTGGAGATCTTCACTGAGTCAAGTGTATGGTCTTAAAGTTATTTAAGCAATATCATCAGAAGTCTTTAACCAGAGTACCTGTCATACTCTTTTCCATGAGTCTCAGAGGGAGTCCTGTATCGGAGATGAACATTCTGACCTGTAGCTGATCGCAGGAGCTTTCAGGAAAGCATCAGGGGGAAATAATATCTAAATGACAAAGAGTATGAAATGGCTGTGATTATACCACAGTTGACAAGGATATTTGATTTTTTCTGTGGCATACAACATTTATTTATTTATTTATTTATTTAAAACAGAGTCTCGCTCTGTCACCCAGGCTTGAGTACAATGGCGTGATCTCAGCACACTGCAAGCTCCGCCTCCCAGGTTCACGCCATGCTCCTCCCTCAGCCTCCCGAGTAGCTGTGACTACAGGTGTCCGCCACCACGCCCAGCTAATTTTTTGTATTTTTAGTAGAGATGGGGTTTCACCGTGTTAGCCAGGATGGTCTTGATCTCCTGACCTTGTGATCCACCCACCTCGGCCTCCCAAAGTGCTGGGATTACAGGCATAAGCCACTGCACCCGGCACAACATTTAAAATAATAATTGGAATTATGACTCATAACTCTATACTGGCACATAGCATGGATAAGGAGGACATTGACAAATTTCCAGGAGTTTTATATAATTTCTGAAAACAACATTTTACTGATACAAATATAACACAGGGAAGGTTAGATATCTCTTTTTATTTGTATTTTTTTGTAAGGTTTTCCTTATAAAAAATACATCCTACTTTACTTGTGAATCATGCCCTACTTTTCTTGCATGCTTTGCATAGAGTTGTTTCTAGTTATTCTATTGCTTCTAGTAGTTTTATTTACACATATTGATTATAATTTTAATACTTAGTAATCTTTTATTTTCCAGAGAAAACTAACAAGTAAACAGTTATAAACTGTCATATATTAGCATTCCATAGTAGGTTAGAAAATGTATGAGTATACCATCTCCCAACATCTACATGGATGTGTTTCCTCATCGTACAATTTCTCATTGTGGTAGACAAAAACATGTTTATTAATGGTCCAAAATATCTTTAGTCTCTCTGTAAAAATAAGAAGCGAAAATTATATAAACTTGAATTATTTATGTTCAGTAATTAATGTTTTAGTATTGTATATCTTATTTATAAATGGTCTAGATATTTAATGCAAATCTTTTACTTAGCTTAACTTTAAGGTTAAAAATTACCAAAAGTATTTTGGAAACTACTATTAAGCAGATTTACAGTAAACAAATTATTTTTGAAATAATGTTTTTCGCTTTTCACAAGATGGCACCGAAAGTGAAGAAGGAAGTTCCTGCCCCTCCTAAAGCCAAAGCCAAAGCCAAAGCTTTAAAGGCCAAGAAGGCAGTGTTGAAAGGTGTCCACAGCAACATACAGAAAAGAAGATCCGCATGTCATTCACCTTGAGGTGGCCCAAGACACTGCGACTCCGGAGGCAGCCCACATATCCTCGGAAGATCACCCCCAGGAGAAACAAGCTTGACCACTATGCTATCATCAAGTTTCCGCTGACCACTGAGTCGGCCATGAAGAAGATAGAAGAAAACAACATACTTGTGTTCATTGTGGATGTTAAAGCCAACAAGCACCAGATTAAACAGGCTGTGAAGAAGCTCTGGGACATGGATGTGGCCACAGTCAACATCCTGATTCGACCTGATAAAGAGAAGAAGGCATATGTTCGACTCGCTCCTGATTATGATGCTTTGGATGTTGCAACAAAATTGGGATCATCTAAACCGAGTCCAACTGACTAACTCTAAATATATGTATATCTTTTCACCATAAAAAAGAAATAATGTTTTTCATAAGAATGACAACTTAATTAGAATCAAATTTAAAAGCTTTAAGATTTTACGTTTCTAGTAAGTATAATATTAGCTTATTTGAGTAGAACTCAAGCAGAATAGGAATTTATGTTTGTTTTATATTCGATAGTGGTAACTTTGAAGACATAGTTGTTTTATTACACCAAAAATATTATATTAACCTTATTTAACTAAGTTTTATCCAAATCGTGTTAACTTAAAAAACATTTGACCAGTTCCTATATTTCTAGGAGTTTGGTGAATATTTATTTATAAATGCTTATGTTTTTCCAAGCCAAGTTAGAATAGAACACTTTTAAAGAATTTTATAAATGAATTTTGCAACGCTAACCTGAGTTAAGAAAATATCACATATACATAACACACATTAATAGACATACAAACACAAATAGAGATTTCATAGCTTTCATCCTGAAATTTCAGGCATGAATCAGGCATAAATATTCTGATGGTTAATTTTAGACATCTACTTGATTGGATTAAGAGACACACAGCTGGTAAAACACAATTTCTGGGCATATGTGTGAGGGTATTTCTGGAAGACACTGAGATAACCCTGACCCAATGTAGATGGGCACAGATATGGTTTTGCTGTGTCCCCACTCAGATCTCATCTTGAATTGTAGTTCTTATAATTCCTACATGTCGTGGGAGGGACCCAGTTGGAGGTGATTGAATCATGGTGGTGGTTACTGCCATGCTGTTCTCATGATAGTGAGTGAGTTCTCATGATCTGATGTTTTTATAAGGAGCTTTTCCCATTTGGCTCAGCACTTCTCCTTGTTGCTGCCATGTGAAGAAGGACGTCTTTGCTTCCCCTTCCACCATGGTTGTGAGGCCCCTCCAGCCATGTGGAACTGTCAGCGCATTAAACCTCTTTGTTCTTTATAAATTGCTCAGACTCGGGTATTTCTTCATAGCAGTGTATAAATGGATGAATACAGGCACCATCCAATTGGTTGAGAACCCAGATAGAACAAAAAGGAAGAGGAAAGGGGAATTATCTCCTTCTGAAATGGAAACATCCTTCTTCTCCTGCCCTTGACATCAGAACTTTAGGGTCTCAGGCCTTTGGCCTCAGAATGAGAGTTACACCATTGGCTTCCCTCATTCTGAGTCCTTTTGACCTGGACTGAGCCATGCTACGCTTTCCTAGTTCTCCAACTTGGCGATAGGCTATCGTGGAACTTCTCAGCCTCCATAATTATGTGAACCAATTCCCCTAATGAGTCTTCTCTCATCTATCTATCTACATATATCACATTGATTCTGTCTTTCTGGGAGAACCCTGACTAATGTGATTACAATAATACAAAATTTACTAGTTTATACAGAAGACTTGGTTTTTGTCTTTGCCCCATTTTTTATTTGTATTATAACTGTGTTTCTGGAAAATGGAACAAGTTTTTACCTTCTTCATATGAGGGCTAAAGCTTTTTTCTCGCTAATAATTTTGGAGATTTGTAAGATTTTCTTTTGTTTTGACATACAATCTTACAGAGGCTGAGAAATAATTTTTTTTTTCTGTTTTATTTTTCAGCCCCAGGTGTTTGCTTTTGCAGATTCTTGAGCATGTTGAGAGCCTCCAAGGCATGGAGCAGGGTGCCTAAAGTTTCAGTGATTGTAGGGAGTTGAGAGACTCAAATGGGAAGGGAAAGATCTAAAAGGAGGCAGTTTGGAAGATAAAAATTTTCTCAAAGGAGCCATTTAAGTTCTAAATAATTCTTATTCTTAGTAAAGTCATGCAAACAGGAAAGGAAGTAGACAGAATTAGCTCCATATTGGGCCCATGGTGGAACACATAGTCAGCAGAGGTTTGAGAAGGGAGAATTTAGTCAACTGAGAAGTTCCCATGAAAAGAGCAAGATCAAGATCACAGAGACACCATGAAACAAAAAGCCAGGAATAACTTCCAACCCAAGAGGAGAACACAGAGGCCTCAAAACCAAAGCTAGGATAAGAAACTTGTATCCCAAGAGTTACCTTCCAGACAAAGAAGCCTGAGATTCCAACCCAGCTTCACAGAGTACTCACTCAAAATGTTACTGAAACTGTAGGCTTTTCAATGACTTAGCCATGCATGCAAAAGGCATTCCTTAAGGTGGTACAGAAGATGGAGCCCCCCTATCCAAAGATAGCCAAGGAGAAAGAAAGACCCCTGTTGGCAGAGCCAGTGGGCAAAGGCAACAGAAAAGGAGACAAGAATCCTAATGGGATGAGATTCTTTCAGATTTAGGATCATACAAACTCCTGAGAATTGGCAGGTTGACAGCCATAAATGGGCTACCAACATTTCTACTCATTGGATTACAAGTTCTTCAGCATCCAAAATGATTAACAAAATGACAATTTCATAAATTTGGAAAGGAGACATTTCTTTATTTTTATGGTTTTTTTTTTTTTTTTTTTTTTTTTTTTTTTTTTTTTTTTTAGAGTTTCACTCTTGTTACCGAGGCTGGAGTGCAATGGTGCGATCTCGGCTCACTGCAACCTCCACCTTCTGGGTTCAAGCGATTCTCCTGCCTCAGCCTCCCAATTAGCTGGGATTACAGATGCCCACCACCAAGCCTGACTAATTTTTTGTATTTTTAGTAGAGACAGGGTTTCATCATGTTGGCCAGGCTGGTCTCAAACACCTGACCTCAGGTGATCCACCTGCCTTGGCCTCCCAAAGTGCTGGGATCACAGGCATGAGCCACCACACCCAATGAGAGATTTATTTCCTATAAAGAGTTGCAGCCTGCAGGATTGTCCTTCTCACAGACTGGGAAGCATAGCCTCCAGCCAGAAGCCAGAAACAGATGCTTCAAGGGAGATGTAAAGGAAATAGTAATTTATGCTGAGTGGAATTGGCAAAAACATATATTTTTAAACTCTAGGAGGAGTCATGAATATTTATGAAAGGAGAAATGCATGCTTGTGCAATTGAGTTTCTTGCTTCTTCATGGGTCCCATGTACAAAAGATGGCAGTGTTAGCACGATCCCAGGGTAGAGTTTTCAGCCCTCTGACATTAAAAGGTGAAGCAGAGGACATGAAAACTCGCTCTGTGCATCCTCTGTACACAGGCCAGAACCTCTCCATCATGGGTGGTCTCTTATTAGGCAAGAAAGGAGAGGTTGATATCAGTGGTGGCACCTTTGAAAGGGCTGGTTTCTGTTTAATCCTTAGGGAAGAAAGCCTCATCATGGTTAGCAAACGAGGGGGAATAACGCGGTGTATCTGACCCCCATCATCCCATCCTGGCCAAGCTGAGAACTCAGTTTTGAAAGTTACTCTGGGGTTCCCTCAGCCAAGAGTTGGTCTGTTCAGTCAGTTGGGAGCTTAGGATTTCATTTTCATTTATCAATGCTAATGGGAAAGAGTACACTGTCTTCATGGCAGCTGAATTTGCAAGAAACTCCTTGGATGGAGTTAATGGCAGCTGTATTTTTCTGGGAGCTCTGCTTTAATTGGATAAAGTAAGTTCTGGTAAGATTTCTTCCTTTATCTTCAGTATCTCAAATGTTTTCGTTTAAATAATCTTTATAAGAACTCTTGATGTCTGAGTGGATTCCCACACAGTCATCTACTATAAGACTTTCTGATTCTTTTTTTCCTTTGGTCATTATGAATAGAGCTTCTGTAAATAACTGCATGGTAGCTTTTATTTAGAAATAACATCAAAGTAGTTGTCAAAATACTTAGGAATGTGATTTTTGGATTGTAAGGTGAGAGTTGTTTAGCTTTGGAAAAAACTGCCCAACTTGTAATAGGGGAGGACAAACAATTTTCTGTGTTTTTGGAATTCTTAGATAGGACCCTCTGTAACAAACAACAGATTAAAATGAGAAAAACAGAAAAGTTTTAAAAACATGTATACCTTATTGATAAGACTCTTTAGTGATTTAGTTACCCTTCTCTTCTTGGTGCTGAGAGAGAGAGGTAGCTTTTAAATGGGGATTTCCTTTATAGATGTAAATTTTCCTTACACAAGGGTAACTTCTACTCTGTTTTCAGAACTTCCTTTGTTGGCTTTTTTTTTTTTTTTTTTTTTCAAAATAATCAGCTTGGAATAATTCTTAAGCCAAAGGGACATATTTTTGGGTGGCATATTCTGGTTTCCTGCCATTATATTTTAGGGTGGCATATTTTGGTCTTATACACAGTGTCCCACCAGCAATGAAAAGAGTTCTTGTTTTTCCTCCAGCAATTTGTCATTTTTTAAAGAGTTTAGCAGTTGTAAGAGGTATAGACCAGCTGTGCTATCTCATTGTGGTTTTCAGTTATGTACTATGTTGAGCATCTTTTGGTATGTTTACTTGCCTTCTGTAGATCATCTTTGGTGAGGTGTTCGTTCAGATCTGTGTGCATTTTTAATTGGGCTGTTTAACTTATTGTTCAGTTTTAAGAATTTTGTATGTATTTTGAATACAAAGTCTTTCTCAGATCTGTATTTTGCAAATATTTTCTTTCAATATGTGACATGTCTTTTTGTTCCCTTCACAAGGTATTTTCCAGAGTATAAACTTTAAATATTTATAAATATTAAGAAATTCACATTGTCATTTCTTCTGGGTATATCAACCTTTTTTGCCATTTGTTAAAATTCATTACCAAACCCAAAGGCACATAGCTTTTCTTCTATAGTTTCTTCTAGAAATTGTATAGTCTTGCATTTTTAGTGTAAGGATGATTTTGAGTGATTATTTGTGTAAGTTGTAAAGTTTTCATCTACATGTATATCATTTGCTATGGTTTCCAATTCATTGTTCCCTCACTATTTTTGGGAAAGACACAGGATAGTGGGCTCTGTTAGAGTAGATAGACAGCTAGACATGAACAGGAGGTTGAGCTCCTGGAAAAGGGAAAGTCTGGGAAGGCTCACCTGGAGGGACCACCAAAAATTCACATATTAGTAGCATCTCTAATGCTGGAGTGGATGGGCACTTGTCAATTGCGGGTAGGAGGGAGAAGAGGTACCTATGCAGAAAGAAACACCCTACAACTCCTCTTAAGATGCCCCAGTCATCATTCACTCTGCAGTAAAAATGTCACAATATTGCTAGCTACATGCTGATAAGGACAAAGGGGACATTCACCCCCAGCGATGGGGCTCCCAGAAGCCAGGGGGCGGGCCGGGGGGGCGGCGGCTGGGAGCCCGATCGCGGGGGGGGGTGCCTGCACCCCCGGCAATGGGGCTCCCAGAAGCCGGGGGGGGGGCCGGGGGGTGGCGGCTGGGAGCCCGATCGGGGGGGCGTGCCTGCACCCCCGGCGACGGGGCTCCCAGAAGCCGGGGGGGGGGGGGCTGGGGGGTGGCGGCTGGGAGCCCGATAGGGGGTCATGCCTGCACCCCCGGCGACGGGGCTCCCAGAAGCCAGGGGGGCCGGCTGGGGGTGGCTGCTGGGAACCTGATCTGGATATTTGGAAGAGTATCACAAGGGGTTGTACAGTGTCTGTGATACTGAGATTAATATCAGTCTCTCGGCCTTGGAATATTGAGAAGGATGAAACAGGGTGAATGTCCACCCTGTGCCACATTGCGAGTAATATCAGCCTGTCCCCTCCATGGATATTAGGAACAATATCCCAGACTGGGTGTACGCCTCCTGCTGTACAGAGTGCAATATCATCCTCTCCCTCCCAGGATAGTAATTACAATATCACTGGGCGGGAGCACACAGCCTGCGAATTATTATCATCCTCTCCCCCTCCGCATACTAGGAACAGTATCTCAGAAGAGCTGTACCCTCAGTGCCATATTCGGACTAATAGCATAGGCTTCTTCCGGGAATATTAGGAGCAATATTACCGGGTAGCTATCCATTCATTGCTATGTTTGGAGTCATGTGATACTCTACCCCGCTTTATATTAGGATCAGCATCACGTGGTGAGCGTACACCTACTGTGATATTAAAACTAAAATCCGGCCGGGCACGGTGGCTCAAGCCTGTAATCCCAGCACTTTGGGAGGCCGAGACAGGCGGATCACGAGGTCAGGAGATCGAGACCATCCTGGCTAATATGGGGAAACCCCGTCTCTACTAAAAAATACAAAAAACTAGCCAGGCGAGGTGGCGGGCGCCTGTAGTCCCAGCTACTCGGGAGGCTGCTGAGGCAGGAGAATGGCGTGAACCCGGGAGGTGGAGCTTGCAGTGAGCTGAGATCCGGCCACTGCACTCCAGCCTGGCCGACAGAGCGAGACTCCATCTCAAAAAAAAAAAAAAAAAAAAAAAAAAAACAGCATCACAAGTAGGTTTACACTTCCTGTGGAATTAGGAACAATAATATGATTATTAATCATCAATGATCGATTTTAATAATTATGAATGATACTAAAAATTTATAGGATACCATTATTAATTACGGATAATGATTTTAAATACATGATTATGCATGCTTTCAATTAATTATTAATATTAATGTCATCAAATAATATTATTAGTTCCTAATACTAATTATTATTTGATTCCCAGCATCACTGGGTATTGATTTAAGTCACATTAATTGCTAATATAATATTCTTATTAATAGTGATATTACTAATAATTATTGTTACAAATCATTAACATTTTAAACCAGTATTAATTTTTACTCTCTTTATTGTGATCATTAATATCAATAATTATTATTAATATTAATATAATTACTAATATTAATGATTAATAGACTTGTTCCTGATATCCACCGGGGAGAGGACGATGTTAATTTCTATATCACAGACGGTGTACACCCCCCATAATAGTGTTTCGAACTTCTGCTTGGGAGAGGAGGATATGACAATCAGTACCACTGGAAGTAGAAACAACCCTGGGATACTGTTCTGAATATTCAGGGAGGAAGAGGCTGATATGACTCCTAATACAGAGGGGGTTACTCCCTCTGAGGATGTGCACACTGGGGGTGTACAATCGTCTGAGAAGGAGATGAAAATTTTCAGATGGGGAGATGATATTACTCACAATATCAGAAAGAGGCTGTGAGTCCACAAGGCTCCCAGAAGCCAGGGGGGCGGGCCGGGGGTGGCAGCTGGGAGCCCGATCGCGGGGGGTGCCTGCACCCCCGGCGATGGGGCTCCCAGAAGCCAGGGGGGCGGGCCGGGGGGGTGGCGGCTGGGAGCCCGATCACGGGGGGGATGCCTGCACCCCCGAGGATGGGGCTCCCAGAAGCCAGGGGGGCTGGCCGGTGGTGGCGGCTGGGAGCCCGATCGCGGGGGGTGCCTGCACCCTCGGCGATGGGGCTCCCAGAAGCTAGGGGGGGGGGGCCGGGGTTGGCGGCTGGGAGCCCGATCTTGGGGGGTGCCTGACCCCCCGGCGATGGGGCTCCCAGAAGCCAGGGGGGCGGGCAGGTGGTGGCGGCTGGATCGAACCAGTTTTGACCAGATCAAACCAGATCAGACCGGATGGAACCGGTTTTGACCGGATCAAACCGATTTTGACCGGATCAGACTGGATCAAACCGGATCGAACCGGATCAGACCAGATGAAACCGGATCAGACCGGTTCAAACCGGTTTTGACCGGATCAAACCAGACCGATCAGATCAGATCCGGATCAAACCGGATCAAACCGGATCAAACCGGATCGACCGGATCAAAATGGTTTTGACCGGATCAAACCGGTTTTGACTGGATGAAACCGGATCAGAACGGATCAGTGCGGTTTTGACCGGATCGAACCGATTTTGACCGGATCAGACTGGATCAAACCGGATCGAACCGAATCAGACCGGATGAAACCGGATCAGACCGGTTCAAACCGGTTTTGACCGGCTCAGACTGGATCAGACCGGATCAAACCGCATCAGACCGGTTCAAGCTGGTTGTGACCAGATCAGACCGTATGAAACTAGATGAGACCGGTTCAAACCGGATCAAATCGGATGAGACCGGATCAAACCGGATCAGACCGGATGGAACCGCTTTTGACCGGATCAGACAGGATCAAATCGGATCATACCGGATAAAAGCGGATCAAACCGGATCAGACCGGTTCAGACCGGATCAGACTGGATCAGACCGGGTCAGACCGGATCAGACCGGATCAGACTGGATCAGACCGGGCCAGACAGGATCAGAATGGATCAAACTGGATCAGACCGGATCAAACCGCATCAGACCGGATCACACCGGTTCAAACCGGTTTTGACCAGCTCAGAACGGATCGGACCGAATCAAACCGGATCGAACCGGTTCACACCAGATCAAACCGGATCAGACCGGATGAAACAGGGTTTGAGCGGATCAGACCGGTTCACACCGGATACAAGCGGATCAAACCGGATCAGACCGGTTCAGACCGGATCAGAATGGATTAGACCGGGTGAGACCGGCTCGAAACGGATCAAACCGGATCAGACCGGTACAAACCGGATCAGACCGGATCAAACTGGATCAGACCAGTTAAAACAGGTTTTGACCGGCTCAGACCGGATCAGACCGGATCAAACCGCATCAAACCGGTTTTCACTGGCTCAGACCGGATCAGACCGGATCAAACCGCATCAGACCGGTTCAAACCGGTTTTGACCGGCTCAGACCGGATCAGACCGGATCAAACCGGATCAGACCGGTTTTCAAACCGGATCAACCGGATCAGACCGGATCAAACCGCATCAGACTGGTTCAAGCCGGTTTTGACCGGCTCAGACCGGATCAAACCGGATCAGACCGGTTCAATCCGGATCGAACCGGATCAGACCGGATCAGACCAGTTCAAAACGGTTTTGACCGGTTCAGACCGGATCAAACCGGATCAAACCGGTTCAAACCGGATCGAACCGGATCAGAACCGGATCAAACCGGATCAGACCAGTTCAAACCGGTTTTGACCGGATCAGACCGGATCAAACCGGATCAGACCGGTTTCAAACCGGATCAGAACCGGATCAGACCAGATCAAACCGGATCAGACCGGTTCAAACCGGTTTTGACCGGATCAGACCGGATCAGACCGGATCAAACCGGATCAGACCGGATCAAACCGGATCAAACCGGTTCAAACCGGTCAAACCGGATCAGACCGGATCAAACCGGATCAGAACCGGTCAACCGGATCAAACCGGATCAGACCGGATCAAACCGGATCAAACCGGATCAGACCGGATCAAACCGGATCAAACCGGATCAAACCGGATCAAACCGGATCAAACCGGATCAAACCGGATCAAACCGGATCAGACCGGATCAAACCGGATCAGACCGGACCAAACCGGATCAAACTGGATCAAACCGGATCAGACCGGATCAAACCGGATTCAACGGATCAGAACCGGATCAAACCGGATCAAACCGGATCAGACCGGTTCAAAAACCGGATCAAACTGGACCGGATCAGACCGGATTCAACCGGATCAAACCGGATCAGACCGGATCAAACCGGATCAGACCAGGTTCAAACCGGTTTTTGACCGGATCAGACCGGATCAGACCGGATCAAACCGAACGGATCAAACCGGATCAGACCGGATCAAACCGGATCAGACCGGATTCAAACCGGATCAGACCGGATCAAACCGGATCAGACCGGTTCAAACCGGATCAAACCGGATCAGACCGGATCAACCGGATTCAAACCGGATCAAACCGGATCAGACCGGATCAGACCGGTTCAACCGGATCAAACCGGATCAGACCGGATCAGACCGTTCAAACCGGTTTTGACCGGCTCAGACCGGATCAGACCGGATCAGACCGGATCAAACGGTTTTCACCAGATCAGACCGGATCAAACCGGATCAGACCGGATCAACCGGATCAGACCGGATCAAACCGGATCAAACGGATTCAGACCGGATCAAACCGGATCAAACCGGATCAAACCGGTTTTCACTGGAAAACCGGATCAGACCGGATCAACCGATCAAAACCGGATCAACCGGATCAAACCGGATCAGACCGGATCAAACCGGATCAAACCGGATCAAACCGGATTTTCAAACCGGATCAAACCGGATCAAACCGGATCAGACCGGTTCAAACCGGATCAAACGGATCAGACCGGATCAAACCGGATCAAACCGGTTCAAACCGGATTTGAAACCGGATCAGACCGGATCAAACCGGATCAGACCGGATCAAACCGGATCAACCGGATCAGACCGGATCAAACCGGATCAAACCGGATCAAACCGGATCAGACCGGATCAAACCGGTTCAGACCGGATCAAACCGGATCAAACCGGATCAAACCGGATCAAACCGGATCAAACCGGATCAAACCGGATCAGAACCGGATCAAACCGGATCAAACCGGATCAAAAACCGGATCAGACCGGTTCAAACCGGATCAGAACCGGTTCAAACCGGATCAAACCGGATCAAACCGGATTCAAACCGGATCAAACCGGATCAAACCGGATCAAACCGGATCAAACCGGATCAAACCGGATCAACCGGATCAAACCGGAAAACGGTTCAAACCGGATTCAAACCGGATCAAACCGGATCAAACCGGATCAAACCGGTTCAAACCGGATCAAACCGGTTCAGACCGGATCAAACCGGATGAAACCGGATCAAACCGGATCAAACCGGTTCAAAAACCGGATCAAACCGGTTCAAACCGGATGAAACCGGATCAAACCGGATCAAACCGGATCAAACCGGATCAAACCGGATCAAACCGGTCAAACCGGATCAAACCGGTTCAAACCGGATCAAACCGGATCAAACCGGATCAAACCGGATCAAACCGGTTCAAACCGGATCAAAACCGGTTCAGACCGGATCAAACCGGATCAAACCGGATCAAACCGGATCAAACCGGCTCAAACCGGATCAAACCGGATCAAACCGGATCAAACCGGAAAACCGGTTCAAACCGGATCAAACCGGATCAAACCGGATCAAACCGGATCAAACCGGATCAAACCGGATCAAACCGGCTCAAACCGGTTCAAACCGGATCAAACCCGGATTCAAACCGGATCAAACCGCTCAAACTGGATCAAACCGGATCAAACCCGGATCAAACCGGTTCAAACCGGATCAAACCGGTTCAGACCGGATCAAACCGGATCAAACCGGTTCAAACCGGTTCAAAACCGGATCAAACCGGTTCAAACCGGATCAAACCGGATCAAACCGGTTCAGACCGGATCAAACCGGATCAAACCGGATCAAACCGGATCAAACCGGTTCAAACCGGATCAAACCGGTTCAAACCGGATCAAACCGGTTCAGACCGGATCAAACCGGATGGAACCGGATCAAACCGGATCAAACCGGTTCAAACCGGTCAAACCGGATCAAACCGGATCAAACCGGTTCAAACCGGATCAAACCGGATCAAACCGGATCAAACCGGATCAAACCGGATCAAACCGGATCAAACCGGATCAAACCGGCTCAAACCGGTTCAAAAACCGGATCAAACCGGATCAAAACCGGTTCAAACCGGATCAAACCGGATGGAAAACCGGTTCAAACCGGCTCAAACCGGGTTCAAACCGGATCAAACCGGATCAAACCGGATCAAACCGGATCAAACCGGATCAAACCGGTTCAAACCGGATCAAACCGGATCAAACCGGATCAAACCGGATCAAACCGGATCAAACCGGATCAAACCGGTTCAAACCGGATCAAACCGGATCAAACCGGATCAAACCGGATCAAACCGGATCAAACCGGATCAAACCGGATCAAACCGGATCAAACCGGATCAAACCGGATCAAACCGGATCAAACCGGATCAAACCGGATCAAACCGGATCAAACCGGATCAAACCGGATCAAACCGGTTCAAACCGGATCAAACCGGATTCAAACCGGATCAAACCGGATCAAAACCGGATCAAACCGGATCAAACCGGTTCAAACCGGATCAAACCGGATCAAACCGGTTCAAACCGGATCAAACCGGTTCAAACCGGATCAAACCGGATCAAACCGGATTCAAACCGGATCAAACCGGATTCAAAAACCGGATCAAACCGGATTCAAACCGGATCAAACCGGATCAAACCGGAAAAACCGGATCAAACCGATCAAACCGGATCAAACCGGATCAAACCGGATCAAACCGGATCAAACCGGATTCAAACCGGATCAAACCGGATCAAACCGGATCAAACCGGATGAAACCGGATCAAACCGGATCAAACCGGATGGAACCGGATCAAACCGGCTCAAACCGGTTCAAACCGGATCAAACCGGTTCAGACCGGATGAAACCGGTTCATAAACCGGATCAAACCGGATCAAAACGGATTCAAACCGGCTCAAACCGGTTCAAACCGGATCAAACCGGTTCAGACCGGATCAAACCGGATGGAACCGGATCAAACCGGTCAAACCGGATCAAACCGGATTCAACCGGTTCAAACCGGATCAAACCGGAAAACCGGATCAAACCGGCTCAAACCGGTTCAAACCGGATCAAACCGGATCAAACCGGATCAAACCGACCGGATCAAACCGGATCAGAACCGGATCAAACCGGATCAAACCGGTTCAAACCGGATCAAACCGGTTCAAACCGGATCAAACCGGTTCAGACCGGATCAAACCGGATGGAACCGGATCAAACCGGCTCAAACTGGTTGAAACCGGATCAAACCTGTTCAGACCGGATGAAACCGGTTCAGACCGGATCAAACCGGCTCAAACCGGATCAAACCGGATCAAACCGGTTCAGACCGGATCAAACCGGATGGAACCGGATCAAACCGGCTCAAACCGGTTCAAACCGGATCAAACCGGTTCAGACCGGATCAAACCGGATGGAAACCAGCTGAAACCGGTTCAAACCGGATCAAACCGGTTCAAACCGGATCAAACCGGTTCAGACCGGATCAAACCGGATGGAACCGGATCAAACCAGCTGAAACCGGTTCAAACCGGATCAAACCGGATCAGACCGGATCAAACCGGTTCAAACCGGATCAAACCAGCTGAAACCGGATCAAACCGGCTCAAACCGGTTCAAACCGGATCAAACCGGATAAAACCGGTTCAAACCGGATCAAACGGGATTCAAACCGGATCAAACCGGATCAAAACCGGATCAAACCGGATCAAACCGGGTTCAAACCGGATCAAACCGGATCAAACCGGATCAAACCGGATCAAACCGGATCAAACCGATCAAACCGGATCAAACCGGTTCAAACCGGATCAAACCGGATCAAACCGGATCAAACCGGATCAACCGGATCAAACCGGATCAAACCGGATCAAACCGGATCAACCGGATCAAACCGGATCAAAAACCGGATCAAACCGGTTCAAACCGGATCAAACCGGTTCAAACCGGATCAAACCGGATCAAACCGGATCAAACCGGCTCAAACCGGTTCAAACCGGATCAAACCGGATTCAAACCGGATCAAACCGGATGAAACCGGTTCAAACCGGATCAAACCGGATCAAACCGGATCAAACCGGATCAAACCGGTTCAAACCGGATCAAACCGGTCAAACCGGATCAAACCGGATCAAACCGGTTCAAACCGGATTCAAACCGGTTCAAACCGGATCAAACCGGTCAAACCGGATCAAACCGGATCAAACCGGATCAAACCGGACCGGATCAAACCGGATCAAAACCGGTTCAAACCGGATCAAACCGGATGGATCAAACCGGATTCAAACCGGATCAAACCGGATCAAACCGGATCAAACCGGTTCAAACCGGATCAAACCGGATCAAACCGGTTCAAACCGGATCAAACCGGATGAAACCGGTTCAACCGGATCAAACCGGATGGAAAAAACCGGATCAAACCGGTTCAAACCGGATCAAACCGGATGGAACCGGATCAAACCGGATGGAAACCGGATCAAACCGGATCAAACCGGTTCAAACCGGCTCAAACCGGTTCAAACCGGATCAAACCGGATCAAACCGGATCAAACCGGATCAAACCGGATCAAACCGGATCAAACCGGTTCAAACCGGATCAAACCGGTTCAAACCGGATCAAACCGGATGGAAACCGGATCAAACCGGCTCAAACCGGTTCAAACCGGATCAAACCGGATCAAACCGGATCAAACCGGATCAAACCGGATTCAAACCGGATCAAACCGGATGGAAACCGGATCAAACCGGATCAAACCGGTTCAAACCGGATCAAACCGGTTCAACCGGATCAAACCGGTTCAGACCGGATCAAACCGGATGGAACCGGAACCGGATCAAAACCGGATCAAACCGGATCAAACCGGATCAAACCGGATCAAACCGGATCAAACCGGATCAAACCGGATCAAACCGGATCAAACCGGTTCAAACCGGATCAAACCGGCTCAAACGGATCAAACCGGATGGAACCGGTTCAAACCGGATCAAACCGGATCAAACCGGATCAAACCGGATCAAACCGGATCAAACCGGATCAAACCGGTTCAAACCGGATCAAACCGGATTCAGACCGGATCAAACCGGATCAAACCGGATCAAACCGGCTCAAACCGGTTCAAACCGGATCAAACCGGTTCAAACCGGATCAAACCGGATCAAACCGGATCAAACCGGATCAAAAAACCGGTTCAAACCGGATCAAACCGGATTCAAACCGGATCAAACCGGCTCAAACCGGTTCAAACCGGATCAAACCGGATGGAAACCGGATCAAACCGGCTCAAACCGGATCAAACCGGATCAAACCGGATCAAACCGGATCAAACCGGATCAAACCGGTTCAAACCGGATCAAACCGGTTCAACCGGATCAAACCGGATCAAACGGATCAAACCGGATCAAACCGGATCAAACCGGATCAAACCGGATCAAACCGGATTCAAACCGGTTCAAACCGGATCAAACCGGATCAAACCGGATCAAACCGGATCAAACCGGTTCAAACCGGATCAAACCGGATCAAACCGGATCAAACCGGATTCAAACCGGATCAAACCGGATGAAAACGGATCAAACCGGATCAAACCGGATCAAACCGGCTCAAACCGGTTCAAACCGGATCAAACCGGTTCAGACCGGATCAAACCGGATGGAACCGGATCAAACCGGATGAAACCGGATCAAACCGGCTCAAACCGGTTCAAACCGGATCAAACCGGTTCAGACCGGATCAAACCGGATGGAACCGGATCAAACCGGCTCAAACCGGTTCAAACCGGATCAAACCGGTTCAAACCGGATCAAACCGGATGAAACCGGTTCAGACCGGATCAAACCGGATGGAACCGGATCAACCGGCTCAAACCGGTTCAAACCGGATCAAACCGGCTCAAACCGGATTCAAACCGGATCCGGATCAAACCGGATCAAACCGGATGAAACCGGATCAAACCGGATCAAACCGGATTCAAACCGGATCAAACCGGATCAAACCGGATCAAACCGGATCAAACCGGTTCAAACCGGATCAAACCGGTTCAAACCGGATCAAACCGGATCAAACCGGATCAAACCGGATCAAACCGGATCAAACCGGATCAAACCGGATCAAACCGGATCAAACCGGTTCAAACCGGATCAAACCGGATTCAAACCGGATCAAACCGGATCAAACCGGATCAAACCGGATCAAACCGGTTCAAACCGGATCAAACCGGATCAAACCGGATCAAGCCGGATCAAACCGGTCCAAACCGGATCAGACCGGATCAAACCGGATCAAACCGGACCAAACCGGATCAAACTGGATCAAACCGGATCAAACCGGATCAAACCGGATCAAACCGGATCAAACCGGTTCAAACCGGATGGAAACCGGATTCAAACCGGATCAAACCGGATCAAACCGGATCAAACCGGATCAAACCGGATCAAACCGGATCAAACCGGTTCAAACCGGATCAAACCGGATCAAACCGGACCAAACCGGATCAAACTGGATCAAACCGGATCAAACCGGAAACAAACCAGATCAAACCGGATCAAACCGGTTCAGACCGGATGAAACCGGATGGAACCGGTTCAAACCGGATGAAACCGGTTCAAACCGGGTCAAACCGGTTCAAACCGGATCAAACCGGTTCAACGGATCAAACCGGATGGAAACCGGATTCAAACCGGATCAAACCGGTTCAAACCGGATCAAACCGGTTCAAACCGGATCAAACCGGATCAAACCGGTTCAAACCGGATCAAACCGGATCAAACCGGATCAAACCGGCTCAAACCGGATCAAACCGGATCAAACCGGTTCAAACCGGCTCAAACCGGTTCAAACCGGATCAAACCGGATCAAACCGGATGAATGAAACCGTTCAGACCGGATCAAACCGGATGGAACCGGATCAAACCGGCTCAAACCGGTTCAAACCGGATCAAACCGGTTCAGACCGGATCAAAACGGATCAAACCGGATCAAAACCGGATCAAACCGGATCAAACCGGAAAACCGGTTCAAACCGGATCAAACCGGTTCAAACCGGATCAAACCGGATCAAACCGGTTCAAACGGATCAAACCGGATCAAACCGGATCAAACCGGATCTCAAACCGGATCAAACCGGATCAAACCGGATCAAACCGGTTCAAAAACCGGATCAAACCGGATCAAACCGGTTCAAACCGGATCAAACCGGTTCAAACCGGATCAAACCGGATCAAACCGGATCAAACCGGATCAAACCGGATCAAACCGGCTCAAACCGGTTCAAATCAAACCGGATCAAACCGGTTCAAACCGGATCAAACCGGATCAAACCGGATTCAAACCGGATCAAACCGGATCAAACCGGATCAAACCGGATCAAACCGGATCAAACCGGATCAAACCGGATCAAACCGGTTCAAACCGGATCAAACCCGGTTCAGACCGGATCAAACCGGATGGAACCGGATCAAACCGGCTCAAACCGGTTCAAACCGGATCAAACCGGTTCAAACCGGATCAAACCGGATGGAACCGGATCAAACCGGATTCAAACCGGATCAAACCGGATCAAACCGGATCAAACCGGTTCAAACCGGATCAAACCGGATCAAACCGGGATCAAACCGGATCAAACCGGTTCAAACCGGATCAAACCGGATCAAACCGGATCAAACCGGATCAAACCGGATCAAACCGGATCAAACCGGATGAAACCGGATCAAACCGGATCAAACCGGATTCAAACCGGATTCAAACCGGATCAAACCGGTTCAACCGGATCAAACCGGATGGAAACCGGATCAAACCGGCTCAAACCGGTTCAAACCGGATCAAACCGGTTCAACCGGATCAAACCGGATGGAAACCGGATCAAACCGGATCAAACCGGTTCAAACCGGATCAAAAAACCGGTTCAAACCGGATCAAACCGGATCAAAACCGGTTCAAACCGGATCAAACCGGTTCAACCGGATCAAACCGGATGGAACCGGATCAAACCGGATCAAACCGGTTCAAACCGGATCAAACCGGATCAAACCGGATCAAACCGGTTCAGGAAACCGGTTCAAACCGGATCAAACCGGTTCAAACCGGATCAAACCGGATCAAACCGGTTCAAACCGGATCAAACCGGATGGAACCGGATTCAAACCGGATCAAACCGGATCAAACCGGATCAAACCGGATCAAACCGGATGAAACAAACCGGATCAAACCGGATCAAACCGGATCAAACCGGATCAAACCGGTTCAAACCGGATCAAACCGGATCAGGGATCAAACCGGATCAAACCGGATCAAACCGGATCAAACCGGATCAAACCGGATCAAACCGGTTCAAACCGGATCAAACCGGATCAAACCGGTTCAAACCGGATCAAACCGGTCAAACCGGATCAAAACCGGATTCAAACCGGCTCAAACCGGATCAAACCGGATCAAACCGGTTCAGACCGGATTCAAAAACCGGATCAAACCGGATCAAACCGGATCAAACGGTTCAAACCGGTTCAAACCGGATCAAACCGGATCAAACCGGATCAAACCGGATCAAACCGGATCAAACCGGATTCAAACCGGATGAAACCGGATCAAACCGGATCAAACCGGATCAAACCGGTTCAAACCGGTTCACCGGATCAAACCGGATGGAAAACCGGATCAAACCGGATCAAACCGGATCAAACCGGATCAAACCGGTTCAAACCGGATCAAACCGGCTCAAACCGGATCAAACCGGATCAAACCGGTTCAAACAAACGGATTCAAACCGGATTCAAACCGGATCAAACCGGATCAAACCGGATTCAAAACCGGATCAAACCGGCTCAAACCGGGTTCAAACCGGATCAAACCGGATCAAACGGTTCAAACCGGATCAAACCGGATCAAACCGGATCAAACCGGATCAAACCGGTTCAAACCGGATCAAACCGGTTCAAACCGGATCAAACCGGTTCAAACCGGATCAAACCGGATCAAACCGGTTCAAACCGGATGAAACGGATGGAACCGGAAACCAAACCGGATCAAACCGGTTCAACCGGATCAAACCGGTTCAAACCGGATCAAACCGGATCCGGAAAACCGGATCAAACCGGTCAAACCGGATGAAAACCGGTTCAGACCGGATCAAACCGGGGATCAAACCGGATCAAACCGGTTCAAACCGGCTCAAACTGGTTCAAAAACGGATCAAACCGGTTCAGACCGGATCAAACCGGATGGAACGGATCAAACCAGCTGAAACCGGAATCAACCGGTTCAAACCGGCTGCAAACCGGTTCAAACCGGATCAGACCGGATGAAACCGGTTCAGACCGGATCAAACCGGATATGAACCGGATCAAACCGGCTAAAACGGTTCAAACCGGCTCAAACCGGCTCAGACCGGATCAAACCGGTTCAGACCGGATCAAACCGGATGGAACCGGATGGTTCAACCGGCTCAAACCGGTTCAAACCGGATCAAACCGGATCAAACCGGATCAAACCGGCTCAAACCGGTTCAAACCGGATCAAACCGGTTCAGACCGGATCAAACCGGATGGAACCGGATCAAACCGGATGGAACCGGATCAAACCGGCTGAAACCGGTTCAAACCGGATCAAACCGGTTCAAACCGGATCAAACCGGATGAAACCGGTTCAGACCGGATCAAACCGGTTCATGGAAAACCGGATCAAACCGGCTCAAACCGGTTCAAACCGGATCAAAAACCGGTTCAGAGCGGATCAAACCGGATGAAACCGGATGGAACCGGATCAAACCAGCTTAAAACCGGTTCAAAACCGGATCAAACCGGTTCAAACCGGATCAGACCGGATGAAACCGGTTCAGACCGGATCAAACCGGATGGAAACCGGATCAAACCGGCTCAAACTGGTTCAAACCGGTTCAAACCGGATTCAGACCGGATCAAACCGGATCAAACCGGATCAAACCAGGATGAAACCGGTTCAAACCGGCTCAAACCGGTTCAAACCGGATCAAACCGGTTCAAACCGGTTCAAACCGGATCAAACCGGTCAAAAAAACCGGTTCAAACCGGATCAAACCGGATCAAACCGGTTCAAACCGGTTCAAACCGGATCAAACGGTTCAGGATCAACCGGATCAAACCGGATCAAACCGGTTCAAACCGGGTTCAAACCGGTTCATCAACCGGATTCAAACCGGATCAAACCGGATCAAACCGGATGAAAACCGGTTCAAACCGGATCAAACCGGTTCAAACCGGATGAAACCGGTCAAACCGGTTCAAACCGGATCAAACCGGTTCAAACCGGATCAAACCGGTTCAAAACCGGATCAAACCGGATGGAACCGGGTTCAAACCGGATCAAACCGGTTCAAACCGGATCAAACCGGTTGGAAACCGGATCAAACCGGTTCAGACCGGATCAAACCGGATCAAACCGGATCAAACCGGATCAAACCGGATTCAGGGATCAAACCGGCTCAAACCGGTTCAAACCGGGTCAAACCGGATCAAACCGGTCAAACAAACCGGATCAAACCGGATCAAACCGGATCAAACCGGATCAAACCGGTTCAAACCGGATCAAACCGGTTCAGACCGGATGAAACCGGATCAAACCGGATCAAACCGGTTCAGGGTTAAACCGGATCAAACCGGCTCAAACTGGTTCAAACAAACGGTTCAAACCGGTTCAGACCGGATCAAACCGGATGGAACCGGATCAAACCAGCCGGCTCAAACCGGTTCAAACCGGTCAAACCGGATCAGACCGGATGAAACCGGTTCAGACCCGGTCAAACCGGATGGAACCCGGATCAAACCGGCTCAAACCGGTTCAAACCGGATCAAACCGGGTTCAGACCGGATCAAACCGGATGGAAACGGATTCAAACCGGATCAAAAACCGGTTCAAACCGGATTCAAACCGGTTCAAACCGGATCAAACCGGATGGAAACCGGATCAGACCGGATCAAACCGGATCAAACCGGAAACCGGATCAAACCGGATCAAACGGTTCAAACCGGATCAAACCGGATCAAACCGGTTCATCAGACAAACCGATCAAACCGGATCAAACCGGATCAAACCGGATCAAAACCGGTTCAAACCGGATCAAACCGGCTCAAACGGTTTCAAAACCGGATCAAACCGGTTCAAACCGGATCAAACCGGATGAAACCGGTTCAGACCGGATCAAACCGGATGGAACCGGATCAAACCGGCTCAAACCGGGTTCAAACCGGATCAAACCGGTTCAGACCGGATCAAACCGGATGGAACCGGATCAAACCGGCTGAAACCGGCTCAAACCGGTTCAAAAACCGGTTCAAACCGGATCAAACCGGATCAAACCGGTTCAAACCAGGATCAAACCGGTTCAGACCGGATCAAACCGGATCAAACCGGATCAAACCGGTTCAAACCGGTTCAAACCGGATCAAACCGGTTCAGACCGGATCAAACCGGTTCAGAACCGGATCAAACCGGTTCAAAAACCGGTTCAAACCGGATTACCGGTTCAAACCGGTTCAAACCGGATCAAACCGGGTCAAACGGGTTCAAACCGGATCAAACCGGCTCAGACCGGATCAAACCGGAAGGAACCGGATCAAACCGGCTCAAACTGGTTCAAACCGGATCAAACCGGTTCAAACCGGTCAACCGGGTGAATTAAAAACCGGTTCAGACCGGATCAAACCGGATGGGAACCGGATCAAACCGGCTCAAACGGGTTCAAACCGGATCAAACCGGTTCAGACCGGATCAAACCGGATGGAAACCGGATCAAACCGGATCAAACCGGTTCAAACCGGTTCAAACCGGTTCAAACCGGATCAAACCGGATTCAAACCGGTTCAAACCGGATCAAACCGGTTCAAACCGGATCAAACCGGTTCAAACCGGTTCAGACCGGATCAAACCGGTTCAAACCGGATAAACCGGATGGAAACGGGGTGAAACCGGGTTCAAACCGGTTCAAACCGGTTCAGGGTTAGGTTCAAACCGGATCAAACCGGTTCAGGGTTACCGGATCAAACCGGTTCAAACAAACCGGTTCAACCGGGTTCAAACCGGGTTAAACCGGTTCAAACCGGTTCAGGGATCAGAAAAAACCGGTTCAGACCGGATCAAACCGGATGGAACCGGATCAAACCGCTCAAACTGGGTTCAAACCGGATCAAACCGGTTCAGACCGGATGAAACCGGATGGAACCGGATCAAACCAGGGTTGAAACCGGTTCAAACCGGCTCAAACCGGTTCAGGTTCCGGATCAAACCGGGGTCAAACCGGTTCAAACCGGATCAGAACCGGTTCAAACCGGTTCAGGGTTCAAACCGGTTCAAACCGGTTCAAACCGGATTAAACCGGATCAAACCGGTTCAAACCGGTTCAAACCGGTTCAAACCGGTTCAAACCGGTCAAACCGGTTCAGGGTTCAAACCGGTTCAGACCGGATCAAACCGGTGGAACCGGTTCAAACCGGCTCAAACCGGTTCAGGGTTAACGGGTTAGGGTTAGGGTCAGGGTTAGGGTTAGGGTTAGGACCGGATCAAACCGGATGGGTTACCGGATCAAACCAGCTGAAACCGGTTCAAACCGGTCAAACCGGTTCAAACCGGATCAAACCGGTTCAGGGTTAGGGGGGTTATGAAACCGGTTCAGACCGGATCAAACCGGATGGAACCGGATTAACCAGCTGAAACCGGTTCAAACCGGCTCAAACCGGTTCAGGGATCAAACCGGCTTAGGGTTAAACCGGTTCAAACCGGATCAGGTTACCGGATGAAACCGGTTCAGACCAGGGTCAAACCGGATGGAACCGGGTTCAAACCGGCTCAAACTGGTTCAAACCGGATCAAACCGGTTCAGACCAGATGAAACCGGTTAGGGTTAGGGTTAGGGGATGGGTTGATCAAACCAGCTGAAAGGTTCAAACCGGGTCAAACAGGTTCAAACCGGCTCAAACCGGTTCAAACCGGGTTAGGGTTAAACCGGGTTAGGGTTCAGGGTTAGGGTGAAAACCGGGTGGAACCGGATCAACCAGGGTTAAACCGGTTC